>NC_084965.1:732130-842130 GCF_949316205.1 Platichthys flesus
GGTGTGTGTGTGTGTGTGTGTGTCCTGACCAGAGTTCAGCAGCTCCTGCTCCATCACTCCACAGCCCAGAACCTCCAACCAGTCCCCCTGGAAACGCACCTCCATCTCAAAGGAGGGATGAGTGAAGGGAAAGTAGCAGTCGACCCACCTGACCTCCACATCTGAGAGGAGCAGGAGAAAAGAGAGGATGAGGACGGGGGTGATAATAAGGAGAGAAGGATGGTGAGGAAACAGAGGAAGAGGTGAAGACAGAAGGAGAAGTAGTTGTAGTTGGTGGAGGAGGAGGAAGGAGGATGAGGAAACGATGGAGGAGTAAACGTGGGGGAATCTCAGTGAAATGAAAGTGTGTCCTCTGTCTCCCCCTGCAGGTCGGTGTGAGGTCTCACCTTCTCCAAACAGGTGAGTGACGAGTCGCGTCAGTGTTTGCTTCAGGTCAAACTCCACCAGCTTCACGGCCTCCAGCGTGTGCGTTTCCTGTTTCTGAGGCGTCCGCCTGCCGCCGCGCTCCAGCAGAGACAGCTCCTCGCCGTGTTGCACCTTGGAGAACAGCTGGAGACCCGGGACACATCAGAACCTCACATCAGAACCTCACATCAGAACCTCACATCAGAACCTCACGAGACGCGCAACTCACACACACCACGACAGCTAGCTTCACATGGTCAAGACTAAGACCTGAGGAAAAGCTGCGTCCAGTGACTTTAATAAAGCTTCACATAAAGTGTTCTTTTTAAAATCCTCAACATGAACTGAGAGAAGTCTGATGTGTTGTCCGAGCCAGTGGTCGCACCTCGTGGTTGGAGAAGAGTCGGACTCCCTCCATCTGGTGGAAGACGGGATAATGACTGACATCGATCTCGTCCCGTCTGTACACGTCTCCAGCCAAGAGGAACGCATCCAGACCGGACTTCACCAGCTCCCTCTGGTGGGCGGAGGTGTGAGCGCGGAGCAGCGTTTTTCTACTCAACGACACACACACAAACACACAAAAACACACACACACATAAATAACATAATAGCTGCTATTGTCCTTTGAGATAAGTCATATAAATCGATGTTTAAATGTCTTAAACCAGAAGGTGGATGCGAACACTGCCCCCTTGTGCTGGGGAGTCAGAGGTGCAGTCCACTCGTCTCTCACCTGTTCAGGTAGTAGTTGTCCCCTCGTTTCCTGCTGGGGTGGGTGGGCGGGATCAGCAAGCTGTCAGCCAATCACAAAAGAACAAAAGAACAAATCAAAACCTCACGACTAGCAACTTGTTTAGTTTTCAGCTGTCAATCAATCATGTGATCAGCTGACCTGTCGAAGTTCTGCTCCACGGTGACGACCGGGCTCAGGGTGTCGTGGACGGAGAACAGCGGGTTGCCCCAGCGACCGATGTATGAACTGAGGTGGGAGGAAAGAAACATGAAACAACAGCCAAGAGCCAAACGTCAACAACAACAAGAATGAAGAATCTTCCTAAAGACTTTTAACAAACACAACACGGTAAAACCAGGTGATGGTTCCAGTTCATCAAACTGTGTGTTGAGTTGTTAGTCCGGCTCTGTTGTGTGTGTCTGCTGTGTGTGTGTGTGTGTGTTGTACAGTGTGTGTGGAGTGTGACTGCAGCTCGACCGTCCCTGAAGACACATCGAGCTGCAGAGACTCCGTCAGCAGATTGTGCTCCGAGTCACAGAAGAATAAACAACATGACTCTCAGGCCGCGCTGCTAAAGGTCAGAGCAGAGGTCAGGGGTCATCACAGAGGTCAGGGGTCGTCACAGAGGGTTCATCCTCTGGGAACCAGCAATGTCTGAGGATGATCTGATCATCATCCACAAAACGAAAAGAGACTCCAAAGAAAAAACAACAAAACCAAAACTCACATTCAGGCTTTTACCTGAAGAATGTTGCTTCAATAACAAAGATTTAAAAATCTATAATCTGCAGATATTAAAAACTCTTGTTTGTTTGTTGACATGTTGATGAATCTTCTGTCCATTTATTACAAGTCTAAACTGTGTATATTTTACTTTGGAAAACTCTTTATACATAAAATAATTGAATTTAACTTAATGTTTAACACCATGTTTCTTACAAACGATTTAAATATTTTTAAGGACATATCATTAATTAAAAATTATATGATAACATCTGGTTCATGGATTATTATATCAATATTTTAGAAGTTTAATTAATTGTTATTTGCTCATTTGATCTCTTTTCCTTAAATTATACAAAATATATTTGCTTTCCTTTTTCACTTATAAATTGTCTCTTCTGTTCATTTTGTTTGTTTTATCCTGAATGATGTTTTTATTTGTACAATAATCATGTTGTAGTCGCGAGGCCCCGCCCACCTGTAGAAGTGAGCTTTGATTCGCTCCTTGATCAGCCACAGGGGGTGATGCGGTTGGTTGTGGAGGTTGCGGCCGACCTTGGCCAAGATCTTTGGTGTCACATTGGTGAAGTCGTCACGGGGGTGGGACTGGCCCAACACCTCCACCGAGTCCTGGCCAATCACAGGATGGGGGGCGGGGCCAGGGTCTGTGCCGAGGTGTCTACGCGACGATGCAGCGCTGCCATTGGACGAGAGCGCTGCCGGACAGCAGCGACAGAGCCCCGGAAGCAGCTGGGACTGTCGGAGGGGGAGGAGCAGGGAGAGCCTCATGATGATTGGTCCATGGAGCTGAAAGGCGTGAGAGAGACATCAACGAATTAGAAACAGACAAAAAGAGAAAAACATAAAAGAAGTCGAAGTTAAGAAGATGAACATGCTAACTAGCATGTGCAGGACACAAAGTGGTCTTTTACATTCCCAGTCTTCTGCATTTCTGTTTGTTGACTTATCACCACTTTACAAAATGGTTGTTTCTCAAAGACGTTCACAGGAAACACTGAACGTCATTAAGAGTGGTGGCTGTGTTCCCTCTCTTCTAGCTCTGTGTTTGGTCTCCACCTCCTGTTAGCTGCTAAATGCTAACATCACCAGCTGGTCTCTTAGAGCAGCTGGAGCTCGCTGCTCAGACGACCCCCCCCCGCTGGCGAGGGAAACGAGCAGGACGTGAATCAGAGGAGGTCGTAAACCAGCGACTTGGTGGAGGTCAGGTGAGGTGAGCACACAGAAGTTATTAAGGTCAGTTCTAATTACACTACTGAGCAAAACAGTGAAGGTTCAAATGAGACAAAGAGATGCTCAGCGTCCTTCTGTCCTTTTACTTCTTTCCATCATTTATCGTCCAACAGGAGACGAGACGATCGCCCGTCTCTGTCCCCCCCAACTATCTGTTCACACACAGAAGACAAAGGGTGTTGCATTGCAGTGGCATTGCAGCAAAACGAATCATAGTTCCTAAATCCAAGAACCCTCTACCCCTGCTGCTGGTGTCATATTTCACTGCACACACACACACACACACACACACACACACACACACACACACACACACACACACACACACACACACACACACACACACACACACACACACACACACACACACACACACACACACACACACACACACACACACACACACACACACACACACACACACACACACACACACACACACACACACACACACTGTCACAGGGACCTGGATGAAGACACATCATCAGGAGATGATGACAACAGAAACAACAAACATGTGAAGTTGATCTAAGGTCACGTTGATCCTCTGGTTCTTTGACTCGTCCACAGAGTTTAGAATCTGTCCACAGGACGAAAGGTCACGGACAGAAGGACCATCGTCACAGACTGACAGGTTTCACATGTCAAACCGAGGAGGACAGGTCTGATGCTGTGGACAAGGGGACGTCTCTGTGTCGACCCGTCACGTGATCATCTCAATAACATCTGAGTGTCTAAAGTATCTGCCCTGGTCCTGTCCCTCCACGGTGTCCTCTGTCCCCGGTGGACGGACCTTCTGGCATGTGATCATCACCATATGTCTGCTCCCATGACACCACACATGGCCACACACACATATGGACGCCTACGCACACGCACACACATGAGGAGGAGACGCACACAGTGTTTGTAATAAAGTGCAGAAACTGGAATTCATGATAAAAGGAAAATGCTACATATGATTTTTATATAAATATATAATATTATTTATTATAATATTACTCGATGCACATGGGGCGTGGCCTAATCCCTTGACCACACCCCTTAAACACCAGTTTCTGCAGCATTTGAACCTGAAAGTCAAAAAGCTGATCAGCGCCTGCATCCCACCACCTCTTAGGTTCACAGCCACACCCGACTGGAAGTCAGCCATTTTGGAAGTAGTGGTCATCTTTGGTGACTTACAATCGTGAACGCGTTCTAGGTGAACTAACTCCGATTTGAAAATCTACTCATCCACTAGAGGGCGATGCAGCGCCAAGAGTTTCTGACATGATAATGTTTCTCTTAAGAAAGACGTGAAATTCTCTAAGTCGTAAACAGCGATGGTCAAACTTAGAACAGGGGACAAAGACAAGAGGTCAGAGGTCATACAGGCCTGAACGTGTTCAGACGTGAGGCCGGTGAACGGATCAGGAAACAGAGCAGGAGGAACGGATCTGAGAGGAGAAAACCATCACATCGACTTTAACCTCCAAAAGGAAAATATTAGATCAGACCAAACTCTGATGAGGAGGCCCCGCTGCAGATGAAGCTCTTCACACGTCTGTGGGACCAGAGGAGGCGCAAGCTGCAGAGTTTACTCCTCCTGAGGATTCACACACTTCCCAGTTTGACCTGTTCAACCTGCAGCCACAGCGAAGAGGAAACTGGGACTGATTCACCAGCTGCTGCTCCGTCACTCAGGGCTGAATTAAAACACTGTACAGACAAACATCAGTGTTACAGATGATATTGGATTTTTATGTTTGAGCCCGAGCTACTTTCAGGGTCAATACTGATATAATGAAGTAAAACAATGCTGATCGATATACGTCCAGAGAAACTGACTCAGACGTTTGTGTTCTCAAATGAAGAAGCTCCAGAACCTCCAGAACCTCCAGAACCTCCAGAACCTCCAGAACCTCCAGAAGCTCCAGAACCTCCAGAAGCTCCAGAACCTCCAGGAACAGATTCTGGTCTGAAAACAGCTCTGGTGAAATAAAGGTCAAAGTCTGGAGTCGGCAGGAAACTCCGAGAAAGACCACGGATGCCAAGATGACAGAGAAAAGAAAGAAAACCAGGATTCATGCCGGAGACGGCGAGGTGTGTTGAGGTGAAACACGTTCTGCCACCGCGTCGCACAACGAGACACAACCAGTCGTCTGCTTTACGGCCATTTGTCAAACAAGGAGATTTTAATTAGTGAGCACGGAGCAGATGAGACGGTCGAGTGAGCAGCAGGTCGGACAGACGTGAACTTTACACACACAGAGACACACACAGACACACAGACACACACAGAGTCTCCAGCAGCAGATTTAGAGCAGAGGGATTCATTCAGCCTCTAAAAGTGACACCCTGACAGAACGAGGTGATAAATTACACACTGCAGAGAGGGAGGGAGCGGAAGGCCTATGGAGAGATACTGTATATACTGTGTGGATATATATTTATATAGTTATATGATGCTGCAGAGAAAAGGAAAGCATTACTATGTTACAGTGTTTATGTCTCAATGCAAGAAGCCGTTGGTCTGAGCAGATTGTGATTTAGGAGAAGTCGACTCTTTCACCGAGTTGTGTTACGAGTTCAAACAGGAAGTGCTCCAGGTGAAACAAGTCTGCTGTTATTATCACAAATATTCTGTTCAGCTCTACAATTTGAATTATGATTAAAAATTGATAAAGGCTCCGGTTTAATAGAGGTTTCAATGCAAGTTATCAATGCACTGAAGAACTTGTCTCTGCCTGGGGCCGTCAGTGATTAAAATAAAAACATTCATAAAAAAAAACTAGAAACATTTAAATATATGTTTATATTTAAACTGTGAATATTTTTTTCAGTCATGTTGTTAAAAAATGTTTTCATCGCACGCAACGAACGTAACGATGTCATCATCGAGTGCACAACGTGAGGAGGTAGTAAACAAGGCGGCGACTCTGTAGCCCCTCCCACAGCCTGTGATGTCAGAGGTTCTGAACGCTCTGGAGCCGAGCTCGTCATCGACCTCGATAACTTTCACTTCCAGGAGACGATGTTGGTTTAACGGGATCATCAGTGAGCAGAACGTGATCTTCAGTCTGAATCATATTTACTTTGTAAGTGAGGAGGTGATAAATATATAAATAAATAAATATCACGCAGAAGGAGGAAGCTATTTTCAGAATGTGTGGTTCCCACAAAGAACACGCCAGGGTGATCACGACTCTGTGTTCGAGAACCTCACACATAACAGTCTCTCTCTCTCTCTCCCTCCCTCTCTCTCTTCCTCCCTCCCTCTCTCCCTCTCTCCCTCCCCAGGAGTGTCAGTGTCACCCGCCCCCTCCAATCAGAGGGAGTCCCTCTCTGGCACCACACTCCACTTCCTGGGCCTCACGCTGCTCATCCTGTTCACGATGCTGCTCGCTCAGAGTTGTTGTGTGTGTGTGTCTGTGTGTGTGTGTCTGTGTGTGTCTGTGTGTAATGAGTTGCAGTGCGGCGGAGCTGCAGCAGGATTTATGGGAGCTGAAGTCAAACTGTTACTGTGGCGTGGATTTAACAGCGTGTCCTGGAACGACCTCGCATCCGCTGCCCCCCCCCCCCCCCCCCGCAGGCTCATCTAAAAACCATAAACTCAGAGCCCCCCCCCAGACCCTAAATTTGCCTCTCTGCCCTCCATCATCCCTCGTTCATACATTCTTCTCTTCCTCTCATCCTTCTCTTTCACGCCTCCTGTAATCGAGCACATTGAAGTTCAAATAAAAATTATTTCCATTCATACTTTTTTCCTCTGGTAATGAAAATACATGAAGTACTTTTCCTCTGGTATTGTAACTACATGAAGTACTTGTACTTGCTGTGACATTTGCATTGTATATTGACACCTATTTTTCGTAGAGGATCATTTTTCTCCCCCCTTGTATAATATCTTCCTCCTCTTCCTCTGCCCTCTCTCTCTTTACCTCCTGCATTCACCTCCCTCCACCTATCTTCCCTCCCTCCATGCATTCATCCCTTTCTTTCCCTCTGCTCCTCCTCCTCTTCTTGTGGATGGTAAACTTTACAGCATTAGATCAAACCGGCACAGGCTGCCTGTAAAACTGGAATAAAGTGGAGAGGAAGAGTAATCAGGTAGAGGGAGAGGAAGAGGAGAGAAGGGAACAAGACAAGGAGAAAGGCTGGAAGGAAAAAAGGAGAGGAAATATGTAGGACACAATCAGAGGAACACTAAATATAAAATCTCCCATCACAGGAACCAATGTTCCAGAGGAGGAAGGAGGAGAAATCAAGGAAATAAGACACAAGGGGAAGTGGATGAAGAAGATGAAGAGCCGGAGTGTCAGACATGATGAAGAGGGAGGGGGATTTTATAGTCGGAGGAGAAAAGTGCAGAGGCTGCAGCTTAGTGACACCGAGCAGCTTCACAGACACACACACAGACACACACAGACACACACGATGCGTAAACACACAGATCTGAAATCATCAGTCGATTCTGAGGCCAAAGCTTCGGCTGAGGAGTTTCTATATTCATGTTCAGTGTCTCACAGACTCTCCACCTGCCTGATTTATTCACGTTCTCTTTTTACCCGGACCGAGTCCAGCCCCTGGTGTCCTGTCAGGCAGCGGCACGGAGCGTCTCTATGAATACGAGGCGGCTGAAGGAGGTATCGATCTGTTGGAGACGTTGTCCCCGGGGGCCGGCGAGGCCGCCCTGAATCAATCATCCCTCTGCAGTGACCGAGCAGCAGCAGCTCGTAGTCGGGTTTTTCTCCAGCGACCTGTCAGATCCACTTCACAGCAGCTTCAGGCCGAGCAGGCGGAAACATCTTCTGTGTACACTGCAAAATATCAAGTTACCTTCTGCTGCCATGAAAGTTGTAAAACCTTTAAACAGCATTTTCCCCCAGTGCCCGGTGGGAACATTAACCTTCGCTTCCTGTCACTAACGGATAAACAAACTACTTCCTGTTTACACCACATGACCAGTGTACGTGAATGGTCATGTGACGTGTTTTCAAGATTTGCACACCACGTCCATATTTTGTTCCGTTTACACATCGACTCAGAAACTTGTGTCCGTCATTAAAGTTTTCAGAACAGGTTCGATTCCCGTGTTGTTCCACAGAATCGTTCTAGATGTTCAGAACACGTGAGTGGGCCGATGAACCCGGTGAAGAGTCGGGCGCCCGGACCATCGGTCGCTGATCTCAGGAGGAGTCGACCTGCGGGTTAACTCCAGGTCTGAACCGGGCCACAGGGCTCAGTTTCATTAAAGAACTGGAGTCACTCCACACACACTCTACGGTCACTTCAATCAGGTGGAACCAGAATCTATCAGACGTCTTCTGCACCTAAACCAACCAGATCTCCCCTGACCCAGATCCTCCATCTAGAAGATAAATCTCCTCTGGACCATTTCTCCTGTTTCCATCCTCAACAGGAAGCTCAGCTCTTTTCATAGAAGAGACTTTGTTAACATCATGGCTTTATCTATTTCATTTCACCGCTTTGATAAATAGTGTCTCTGTGTGAACAGATGTGTTAGTGAGGACTCAGTGAGGTTACAGTTTGGTGCTAGGGAATGTAATACGCTAAAGATAGACGTACCCACGTGTGTGTGAGATAAAGAGAGAGAGACAGAAAAAGAGTGAGAGAGGGAGTGTGTAGGAGTGTGAATTCAGCCTGCGACACAGAAGACATATGCTCCAAGACAATGGAGAAGGTGCAAATTAGACATTTTAAATATAACACACACACACACACGCACAGTGTTTGAGGATCTGGAAGAAGCCGACTCGGCCTCATTTCTTCACCCGCTCTCCTCCGGGTGTCACCACACTCAGGGAAGCCACTGATGACAACTGTGCACCGACAAAGACAACAACGCTGACACACTTCAGATCTTTATCAGCATCTGCCGAGGCTGAAAATAGACCAAGTGTTTGTGGAGGAGGAAGATGTGAAGATCAGGGGACTGATCGCTGTGGAGCAGAATCATGGAGAAACACCAGAGACTCGAACCTCGTCAGGTTACTGTCAGTGGACCAGGGAAGAGTCTTCAAAGTGGGACACTGTCCTGATTCCTGCTGTCTGAGCAATGAGCCGGTTCAGCTCTGTGGGGGGGGCATCATTTGGAGAATTCAAACAGCTCTTATCACGGAGTCCTGCACCGGCCCATTGTTTACAGACCCACAGATCTCCGTACCAGACCTGAACCATCACCACTGACCTCCTCCAGGTCAAATCAAAACCCGCCCTGACCTGCGTGCGAATAGGAACCTGAAGGAAACATAGTATTGGACGCTGTCCCTGTCCCCCCCCAGCTTCCTCTCGGGGTTAGAATCTAGGAGCCAGTCTCTCGATGAAGACTTCTTCTGCTCGTCCAGTTCTCTTCACTGGAAACTGCTGTCACTGGGAAAGAGAGCGAGATGAAAGAGGCGATGGAGGAGAACGGGTGGAGTCTGCTGCGTGTGGTGTTGAACAGTAATGGGCAGCAGAGTGCTGATGGAAGGCTGAGCTGACCTGTGGCTCCACTCAGACTCCTCACTCCTCTCTGTTAAACAGAAGCTGAGGCTCCTGTCTGGTCCTCGTCTGCAGCCCACTTTCTACCAACTTAATATCCTTTAGGTTCGGAAGAAGACAGTTAGACGTATACCTTTTAGTTTTGACTTTCAGAGGCAAAGCGTTTGACTGTGAAGAGATATCGGGGGAAACTGTTATTTATTTATATATATATATATATATATATCTCGAGACATGAGCCCATTATGAAGCATAAAGCTGGAGTCATGAACAGACTGAAGCAGCAGAGCTCAGAGCAGATCTCCGCCCCTCAGATGGACCGACCCACAGCCTCCTGGTCAGTGGCTGAATGTTTCCTACTTTCACCTTCTTTACCGACCGTTCCAGGGCTCGTATAAAAAGTTCGGCCTGACCTTCAGGAGACGCAGCCGAGGGCCTCGCAGGTCATAAAACACAGATTCAGATAAAGGAAGGAGAGGTGTCTGGAGGAAAAACCACATTCAGGTTCTCTAATGATTCAAATCTGCCCCGTGCACAGAGAAAGAGGATTTAACACACCGCTGCTGAGAGGAAGCTCCGGCTCGTACAGGAAGTGGAGAAGGCCTCAGAGATTAGAAAGCTCTGGATACATGTGAACATTGTCCTGATTTGACATAAACAAATTCTTCTATCAGTAAATTATTCTAAATAAAGTCAAATTACAGCTGTTTTCTGAAGTTTGACCTGAGGTGTAATACATTATGTGTAGATATTCTCTTGGGTCAAACCAACAGGTAGTGAGTGGGTTAAACCTTTCTTACTATGATCCAGTGTGTGACAACGTGTCTTCTTTAGATTTAACCTGGTTTGGTTGTTGCTTGATGTTTTCTCAGTTTCTCTCCTGAGTCTTATTAAGTTGGTTTTGTCAATGTCAGTTCAGATCGTTCTTTCTCCACACACTACCCCCCCCCGCCAACACATCCAGGTAAACAATAGCTGACATCTCCTTCTGGTGGAGTGCTCCAGCTGGCCAATCACAGCAGACCCATCAATCAATAGATCAATAATAATAGTAACAACAACAATTAGCTTCAGCGTCTGACGTGATATAATACAATGAAAACGCTGTGATGAAGAATCCAGGAAGTGAGTGAAGCCGCTCACTACACACGAGTGTGTGAATGAGTGTGTGTGTTTGTCTTCCATCTGTTGTAGGTAGCCCTTCCTGAACCTGCTGAGCTCAACACACACACACACACACACACACACACACACACACACACACACACACACACACACACACACACACACACACACACACACACACACACACACACACACACACACACACACACACACACACACACACACACACACACACACACACACACACACACACACACACACACACACACACACACAGGTCCTTCTATCTTAGTGAGGACACTCGTTGACAGAACACATGAACCCATTACCCTCCAGACTGCAGAACCCTCATTCAGAGAGCAGGAACCAACAGGGGCCCAGGAGCTCACTTACTCTCTGGGGCCTCCTGGCAGCTTAGTCTGACATTACACTCATCCACCAATCACAGTTAGTGTTTGGCAGCAGACACACCCAGGAAGTGACTTCATTTCTGTCGCTGTCTCACTTTAAGATGAGAACTACATCCTCCACTTTAAAGGATGCACACCGCAGCTGAGAGACGTTTCTCATCCTCCTGTCTGGTACTTGTTTGAAGCAGATGTTTGTAGCGGAGCCTCGTGAACCTGGTGAAACTTCACCGCTCCCCTCGGTCCAGCTGCCGCAGCCTTTGATTCGCTCGGTCTCCGGATCTTCACCCCAACATCAAAGCTTCCCCGTGATTTCACCACATTTACATTTTCCCTCCAATTAAAGCAGGAAGTCGGGTTTGTTTACATCCTCGGCTCGATGTGACATTAGACACAGCAAATCAAACTAAAAACCTTCAGTGGAGTTTTGTCTCAGTGGAGTGAGACGGAGGTCAGAGCCCAAAAAAATACATTCCTTCAAAAATAAATATACTGCCGTCGCCTCTGAGCAGCTGCAGAATGTTTAACCCCTGTTTGTTTAGAATGAAAATACTGAAACTAGTTTTAAACTGCAAGTCACTCCTGTTTTATGAGTTGAATGAAATTCATTAAATGTCTGTTCCTGCAGATCACTGAAGGCTCGACGCTGCTGATGTGAAACGTGTTCAAGTTCAGTTTGTTATGAACATGATGAGGAAACTTAATGAATCTGGAAATCACAAAATGTTGTTGCTGAGAAAAACTAAATTTTTTGTTTACCGCATAATATCCACACTCACACACTCTCACACACACACTCTCACACACTAACATACACACAGTGTAGATGGCAAAACAACACGACTGTCAACAATCATCTGCATTAAGTAAAGAATCTACACAGAGCAGAAAAGGTATCAATACGATGTTCAACACAGTGAAACATTACAACACAACACACACCATTAGTGCTTCTCACACACACACACACCTATCCACCTACTTCTCCGTGGAACGAGTGATGCAGAAGAGCCTGTTGATCCAGAGGAGGAGGACTCGCTGGAGGACTGGACCCAGGAGGAGATGGATTCGAGGCGATCAGGTTTCGGGTCACGGGCTGATGTGTCTCAGAAGGATTCTTCCGCCGGCCCGGACACGGCAGGAAGCAATCGATGGGGGACGTCGGAGGCCTTGATCCACCGGCAGAGAGGAGACAGAGACGGAAAACTCAATCTGCTGCTCACAGCGGAGATTCAGAGAAACAACCACGAGTCCACACGTCTCACTCCATCATCAGTCAGAGGAACTTTCTAAAACTCTGACAAGTCTGTAAAAGTTCAACTTTGTGGGAAAACAAAAGGAGCTCCGCTACGAGCTGTGAGAAGGTGATGAGCTGCTGTGGGAGTCAGTGTCACTGGACATGTCCTGGATCTTCTCCTGCAGCCTCCTGGTAACATGTGTGTAACATGTGTGTAACATGTCAGAGTCCATGTGAGGAACCAGCAGGACAATGTGTGGAAGCTTCTCAGAGAGCGAGAGGACGTGTTGACGAGGTTTCTAACACGTGACGTGAAACAGGAAGAACACAAACATCTCAGGATGAAGAAGAGGAGCCGGACACGTGGAAGACGAAGACGTCAACAAAGGGAGAAACTAAAAACAACACCAACGAACACAACAAAAACATTCATTAAGAAAACAAGGATCGCGCCACTCCCCCCCCGAAAAGAAATACAGCTACACACAAACCTGAATGCTTAGAGACAAAGTAAATCTCTTCATCACACACACAGACACACACCAGTGCCGGTGACCTTTACACTAAAAGACAGCAGGACATCAACAAACAGAAAGTGTCTCTGACCTTTCACACATCCACTACTAAAGAGCACACACACACACATACACACACACACATGCACGCACGCACGCACGTCATAGACTCAGATGTGAAAAAAACAAATGACCTGTCCTGAATTGATTGAAAGGAATTAGTGTTAAGTGTGTGTGTGTGGTGTGTGTGTGTGTGTGTGTTGTCCACTCTAACAACACAAATCTCTGTACAGAGGTGGCCTCTCTGCTCTGCTGCTCCCTCACCGTGTTTCATCCCATTCCTCTGAGTCACTCAGCTCAAACAGAACCAAAGGGTCAAAGGTCACGTCCCAGTGCTCCTTGACCTCCTTTCAGAGGTCAAACATGAGCACGTCTCCATTTGTTGACGTTTACAATGATGTAGATGTAGATAAGGAATCAGATGAAACCAGTGGATAATGTAGGTTTGTTGTTTTTGTAGATTTCACCTCTAGAAGCATCAACACATCAGGTTGCTCTCTCACTTGTATTTCAACAAACAACTGTGACTTATTCATATTAATCATAATTATTCCACCGATCAATTTTCACAATCAATCTTTTCGTCTGTAAAATACCAGAAACTGGTGATTTCAAGGTGACGTCAACACATGAAGCTCGGTTTGATCACAACAAACATCTGAAGCTAAATGGTTTTGTATCGTGATGACTCAAAGCTCTTTACAGTTTTACAGTCACACAAACATTCACACACACAATCACACAGAGCATCTATTAGCAGCACCTTGTTGTTCAGTGAGGGGCAACACAGGGTTCAGCATCTTGCCCAAGGACACTTCAGCATGCAGATGGGGAAGACTGGGGATCGAACTACCGACCTTCAGGTTGGAAGACGACCGCTCTACCCCTCAGCCACTTGAAGTTACCACACAATGCAAATAAAACAACACAAATAAAACCTGACTTTTGTTTAGCGTGAAGCCGAAAAACTAAAGATGGATTCTGGATCAATTATTCAACCAAAGCAGCTTCCATGGCCATGTGTGTGAGTCTGTGTGTGTGTGTGTGAGTCTGTGTGTGAGTTCCTTTTAAAACAGAGACAGGAAGTTTCACCTCAGTCTAAAGTTTGAAGCCACTTGAAGGGATGAGCTGGAGTCTGTCACACACACACACACACACACACACACACACACACACACACACACACACACACACACACACACACACACACACACACACACACACACACACACACACACACACACACACACACACACACACACCCTCTCTCTCTCTGTGTGTGGTTGTGTGTAGTCTCAGTGTGAGTCTGTTGGAGAGCTCAGTGTCAGTGTGTTTGTAGCAGAGCAGCTAGCATGCTAACCGACAACAGGGACATTGATGGAGTGACACCGACGCGGTGTGACCGACGTGTTGCCTGTTCGAGTCCATGACTCAGCACAGTGTCGTACATCAGTGTAGCCCTAACCCACGTGTTGAACGTGTCTTTAGAGAGTTAGAGACGTCTCTCACCTTGTGTCCCTGTCCAGCGTCGTGTGGCCACTGAGGAGGCGGGAGCGCGCCTGAGTAGCTTCCTGTCTCTGAACACGACTTCAACCTGACGGGACGTGCGCGCGCTGACTTTTCTCCTTCAGCAACATTCACACAGTGTTCGTGAACTCAAACAGACTCGAGCTGGAGGCAGGGGACATGTATAATTCAATCAGGCGCACTGCGGACACTCCTGCTGAAGGGGTCCTGAGATGACAGTGTCGCGGAGCAGCGGTGTCTGACGTCACATCATGGCGGCGTCCACACGAGCGCAGGTGATCTCCCTGTACAGGACGATGCTGAGAGAGAGCAGCAGCTTCCCGTCGTACAACTACAGGTGAGAGACGAGCTGTGTCCGCGGGCCCGGCTCCCCCGGCTCCTCCGGCCCCGGCTCGAGCCGCCGGCCGCGGCCCCCACATGCTAATGTGGCCGCTACAACATGCTAACGCAGCTGCTAGCGGCTGTGTTTACATCAGCCTCCCTCCCCGGCATGATGTAACGGGAACACGTGTGTGTGTGGGGGGGCCGTGACCTCTGCTGAGTCAGCTGCTTCTCTACGGCTCGGTCTTTAACACTGTTCTTCTTCCTGCTGCTGTTCGGTCCAGATGTCACGTGTGGTGTTTACACTTCAATCTGTCAGTCTGGCACATTGAAGGAAATACACTTGTAAATTAAAAATAAACAAATGACATCAGAAGGGACAGTGTGTGTCCGGTGTTGTGTTGATGCAGAGGGAGGTGGTAGAGTGTGTGTTTGTTGTGTGTGTTACAGTTAAAGGGTCATTCTGGAGTTTCTCACACCACTGTAGTGTTTAATTAAAGCAACACTCACCGGCAGCTTCAGTCAGAAGTGATGGTTGGGTCCCTGACTTCACTTGACACCCCCCACCCTCCCTCGTGCAGACCTGCTGTCCTGGGGTCAGTTCTGAGTTCAGGTCTGCACTCAGGTGGTTCAGGACCAGCATCCCTCAACATGGATCTTGAGACAGGGTCACCTACACGTGTTGCTGACCCTGTTCTATAGTTACACTCTGTATTTTTCGATGATATAACTGTTTACATGGGTATGAAATAAAAATGGCATTCAAACAATCATGCAGTGGGACCTTAGCATGTTGTCTCCCTGTTAGAAGAGGCACATACATGTCTGTTGTCATGTGATGTGTAGTTTGACCTGAGCTAACCTAACCTGAGCTAACCTAACCTGAGCTGAGTTAACCCAACCTGAGCTAACCCAACCTGAGCTAACCCAACCTGAGCTAACCTAACCTGAGCTGAGTTAACCCAACCTGAGCTAACCCAACCTGACCTGAGCTAACCTGACCTGAGGGGGCATCAGACATTGCCAATCAAAGCTTCATTCATACAATCATGACCTCTCTCTCGCTCTCTCTCTCTCTCTCTCTCTCTCTCTCTCTCTCTCTCTCTCTCTCTCCAGATGGTCCCAGCAAACACGTTCAGCACCTATTTGAATTTTGGTGTAGAGAGTTGAACTTGAGTCTTATTGTGATCAGATCTTAGTTGTGATGAGTTGAAGAGGTTGTAGTGGTTAGTGGGGGCGTTCCAAGTCCTCCAGGAGTTTCATTGGGTCGTAGAAGTTTCTACACATGAAGATGAGAAGGTTCTACAGGTCCCTCAGTGTTGTCACGAGGGTTTAGGTGCACACTGAAGAGTCACTAAGGAAGGGCTGGTGTGTCGTGGTGGTTGCACTGGTCATTGAACTGGTGGTGTTGGTCCTTCAGGAGGTTTCTACTGGGCCTTCTATTGGCTTCCTCTCTATGGTTAAACAGTCATGAGAGGTCACATGGTGTGTCAGTGACTCTGCTGCTGTGAACTCAGCTGAGGGTCCGAGCCACAGTCCATGGCCCACTTTGTACTTGACCTTTGACCCTGGAGCT
Organism: Platichthys flesus; assembly: GCF_949316205.1. Lineage (NCBI taxonomy): Eukaryota > Metazoa > Chordata > Actinopteri > Pleuronectiformes > Pleuronectidae > Platichthys > Platichthys flesus. The sequence goes on from NC_084965.1 coordinate 748,500, forward strand.
GCTCAGATCCCATCAGGACTCACTGCGTCGTCCCTTCACAATAATGGTGCCACTCTGCATTTATTCTGGAAATCAATATCCAGCCTGCTGCTAAGCTGATACTGTTTGAACAGCTTCAGACTGATATTGGATTAATATTGAATTTAATCTGCTGAAGCTGCACCGGTTTGTTTCTGTGCCATGTTTCTAAAGCAGTTTACATTGAGCTGCACTTTCAATTATCTCACTGCATTTATTAAAGTTGCAGTGAAGCTCTTCTTCTCTTCAGTCCCGACTCATATTCCTCTGGTGTGGTTTAACTCTGTCACTAGATCAATATGTTGTGATGAGGGAGCAGGTCTGTGGAGAAGGGATCGGGGGGGGGGGGCATTTGTGTTTGTATATGAGCAGCTTTGGATTCTCATTAAATCATTTACAACCTCAACCGCATTACACTTTTAAAACTCACTCCGTCCCCACAAACTCTGACCTGGAGACTCAAGCCCGGACGCGTCTCATGTCCACTCCCTCATCTCATCGACTTTGTCCCTTAACTCGTCTTCATGAGGGGGTTTCTTAGTACTTCTTACCAAGGCTTGTGTGTGGTTGGGGTGAGTTTGGGACAACGTCTTCAACTGTCATAACACAGGACGTTGTACACGGACATGAGAGAGCGGCGCCCCCTGCCAGGCTCCATGCCGACCGCTCTGTGTTGAATTATTGAGCAGATAAGAGCCGGCCTCCTCCTGCTGCTCGTCCACATGAAATACAGTCTCCCTGGTTCAGTGAAAGAAATCTATTTCATTACTTTATGAGAATATGGACTTAATGATGATGAATTATCAGGGGGACAGTGGAGTCCATTAAAAGTACAACCACTTCAGTGACAGGAAAATCCGATCTCTGTGTTTCTAGATGTACCAGCATGCATTGCACCTGGGACCTAACACAAGTCTCAATGTCGATTACGTGATGAGTACTGACTCACAATAGTTGCCACTGCTGCAGGTTTTTTCATTCACAACAAAAATGAGCTTTTCCTGGAGTTGGATGTTTGACCTGATCTGACCCTGGGTCATTTCAACCACGATTTGATGAGTTTGTTAGTGTTGTGTTTCTGGAAGTATAAACCACAACAAGCTGTTTAGTTGTGTGGTCCCCCCCCCCCCCCCTTATAAGCAGCAGTTGTATTGGCGTACTTGCTGGATTGTTGCAGGATGACCTGAATATGCCAGACGTAGCTGCAGGGTGAATTTGTTGTCTGTCTCTCTCTCTTTGTCTCTCTGCCTCTGTCTCTCTCTCGCTCTCTTTCTCTCTGTCTCTCTCTCTCTCTCTGTCTCTCTCTCTCTGTCTCTCTCTCTCTCTATCTCTCTGTCTCTCTCTATCGCTCTGTCTCTCTCTCTGTCTCTCTCTGTCTGTCTCTCTCTCTCTCTTTGTCTCTGTCTCTGTCTCTGTCTCTCTCTCTCTCTCTTTGTCTCTGTCTATTCTCTCTCTGTCTCTCCGTCTGTCTCTCTGTCTCTCTCTCTCTCTCTCTGTGTCTCTCTGTCTCTCTCTCTCTGTCTGTCTCTCTCTCTCTCTCTCTGTCTCTCTCTCTCTCTCTCTGTGTCTCTCTGTCTCTCTCTCTCTGTGTCTCTCTGTCTCTCTCTCTCTGTCTCTCTCTCTCTCTCTCTCTCTCTCTCTCTCTCTGACTACAATAAGAGCTGATGCAGGCGGTTGCTGCAAACGAAGGTGGGAGAGTTTGTCTGAATTAAGAGATGAGCAGAAGTGAGATGAAACATTTATGAATCTCTGCAGGAAAATTAGATCAGCACAACTGCCAACAGGAAACAGAACAGAGACACGGAAATAAACATGAAAACTAACATTTATTTAGTTTATTTGAGCATAAAACATGTTTAATTTCCACACCAGAAAATGTTTCGAACAAGAAGCATTATGGAGGCGTGTGAGAGAGGTCACAGACCAGCGGAGCAGTAAAACCTGGGGGGCAGCTGTGTAGTCAATAGTTCAAGCAAGATGACGATAGCACATTTGAATAATTTTTAAGTTCGGCCACCTGCGTACTTTGTTAGGTTGTCAGAAATCCTCCACTCTGATCTGCCCTCTAGTGGACGTATTGTTTAATGGTCACCATGTTGGTCTTTAATGTCCCATCATACTTACCTCCAAGTTTCTCCTTAAAAAGTTCCACCATGGTTGAAATGTCTCCACGCGTCCTTTGGTCATTTCAGTTGAACTATTGGCGTCACTGCCCCCCCCACGGTTTCCTGTTTCATCCACATCTGTCTGTTTTTAGAAGTCATTTACAAAGACAGACCAGATGAGGACCAGGAGGCTGCATCCATTTATAGGTCGAGCAGAGATGAGCCTTGGATCCTTTGAAACCGACGGATCTGTGTTTTACATTGAGGCATCATGAATCAGACTCTGATCCTAATTCAGACTTTGAGAAATGAGAAGCCACCTTTTCAGTGGATTTGTGAATCGACAGCTGTCGTCTTCTGTACGTTTGTTCCCAGAGCAGCCTTTTAAAAAGCTGCAGGGCCCAAACCCTCCGGTGTGAGGAGGAGGAGGACGACTCTGTCAGAATCAGGTCACCGCTCTGCACAGGAAACGACAACAAGACACAAACAAACTGATTCAGTGGTTTATTGTCTTCTTGTGAGTCTAATTCTGTCTCTCCGTCCTCTGTATGTCTCCACTTAAAATAACTCTCCCCTGTGTGTGTGTGTGTGTGTGTGTGTGTGTGTGTGTGTGTGTGTGTGTGTGTGTGTGTGTGTGTGTGTGTGTGTGTGTGTGTGTGTGTGTGTGTGTGTGTGTGTGTGTGTGTGTGTGTGTGTGTGTGTGTGTGTGTGTGTGTGTGTGTGTGTGTGTGTGTGTGTGTTTAAAAGCTCTCGTCTCTTCAGGACACGACAAAAGCTTCTGATGAATAAGTAAATGTGGAAACCTCCTCTCTCTTCCTTTCCTTCTCCTCCTTCTCTCGTCTCCTCCTTCTCTTCTTCCAAAGATCAAACAAGAGAATTCCCTCTGAAGTGACAGCGACGCAATGGAAGAAAATAAAAAGATGTAGAAGAAGCAGGAGACCCTCTCCTTTTTATAGTATAAATTAAAATTAGCTGAAGAAGCACAGCTTTGATTCCCAGAATAGATAGTGAACAGTGAGATTATAATCTGCAGAGTGACAGGACGTTTTCAGATGATTTAACTTTATCTTCGTGACTTCCTGTGTCCACAGTACTGACGCCAAACAAGTTGGGAGCTCGACCTCTTTATCAGTTGGTCCATGAGATGAGTCTGTCACAGGCATAGTTTCTGTTTGTCAATATGAATGGTTATTCAAATGAATAAATGGGTTTTAATTTGTGTTTAAATCTCACTCGTAGTCTTGTTCTTTCCTCGGCTCCATCCCTCCAACCCTCACCGGTTTCCCTGGCGCTCCTCGTGAGGACCATCGTATTTAACCACATCATGTAAATCTGATGAGATACAGAGAGAGAGATCTGGTGCCTCACAGCTTTACTGCTTCCGTCTTAAATCTTCAACGAGCTCAGGAGACGGTCAGAGAAGACACTTTGACTTCCCAAGGTCGGCTGTGGTTCGCTCCCATGGGAGGAGCTGCCGGCTGTAACGAGGCCCAAGTCCATCAAGAGGAAGAGCTGAACATGAAACCATCATCTTCTTCACTTCAGCTGCTCCTGCCAGAAAATATTTGAGCGCTTCCAATTTGTGTGTTCTGATCTGCTCCCTCATCTGTAGTTCATTATTCAGATTGTGTCATTGGCTGCCTGCAGCACACACAACAGAAACGCTGTGTGTGTGTCTGAGGTTACTGAGGTGCGGTGGGCAGATTTCTGACGCCCACGTTCAGATTCCACACCAGCTGCTCGGTGCTGCTGCACAACAAGAGAACAACTCACACATATCTGCACAAAAACACAAGTGTGTCCACGAGGGAGGAGCTCAGGCTCTTATCCACATTGAACATGCTTCAAACTTATTTACTCTAGACATCTTGTGGGGGGGGGGGGGGGGGGGGGGCTGTGAGAACTCAAATGGCCAAGTCAGTCAAATGTCAACGATTCCTCAGAAGTCGTTATCAGACCCTTGTGACGTCCCCCCCCTCGGTCATGTCCCTGTGTTGTGTTTGTCTGACAGAAGAGTCGAACAGGACTTTGATCCAGTTTGAATTCACCTGGTGGATCTTGGTTTTTAAGCGGATGCAGGATTTGGGATCTGATCTGAAATGATCTCAGATCCACACTCGGCTCTTTAACGTCTCTGAGTCGAGTTGATTCATCAGTGACTTGTTTCAGATTCTCTCCCTTGTTGTTGTTGTTGTTTGTTTCACAGATCTACCTCAAGGTGGTTTTCTCTCCGCTCTCATTTGTCTTGTTGTCCTGTGTTGATGAAGATTGTGTGTTGTTTTTGTGTGAACTTGTGTTTGGTCGTTTGTTTGCTTTGTTTTCTCCACTGCACATATTTGTCTTTGTCATCTCCTGTCTGCTTTTTCTTTAATATAAATGGACTGAATGAAACCAAGGTGTTTGTGTGTTTGTGTGTCTGTGTGTTACAGGACCTATGCAGTGCGGCGGGTGCGTGATGCCTTCAGGGCCAACAGTAAAGTAGAGGATCCAAAAGCTGTGGCTCGACTGATAGAGGAGGGAAAGCGGACAGCGGCGCTGATACGGAGACAGGTCTGATAACACACACACACACACAGACACACACAGACACACACAGTTCTGGTCTAATCACCTCACAGTCGGTCACTTTGTTCCTATAAAGCGTCGGCCGCCTCTCGGCCAATCCCATCACAGGATCGTCAGTCTGCCTCTTGCTTTCTGCCTCTCATCTCAAACACACACTTGATTATGAACACACAGCTAAATGTGTGTGTGTGTGTGTGTGATGACAGTGAGGATTTATGAGTCACGTAGGTTTGTTCATGCAACACACACACTCTCGTATATTTGTCCATGTTAGCAGAACCCTGTCGGTGGACTGTTGAGTGGAGTCAGATTGAAAGATGAGGTTTACATCCTGACTCTGTAAAGAAACTGAGTCTGTTTGAATCCAGATCCAAACGAAGGAGATATACAACCGAACAATAATCTGATAAAGTAACTGAGTTCATGTTTTCTGTCATCAAAGGGATGATATGATGGTATTTTAAAGATTATGAACGGACTGTTGAGAAATGTGTTAAAGACATTACTGACCAGCTGTGTCCAGAAGTAATACCACTTCAAGCCTCAAGAGGCAACAATGAGTCCAGTCTGGTTTAAGTTTGATTTTGTGAAGAAGTAAGAGTTTAGTTTATAAACCTGTGTTGCATCTGAGGAGGCTGCTGCCTCCCTGGCCTTCCTCCACATCTCGTGGCTCCTCCTCCTCGCTCTCCTCTTCCTCTTCCTCATGTTGTTCAGCCCTCGTCTGAATCAGCCTCTGGGTCGTTTCCTCCAGTGGTTGTTTTGAACTCTGGTGGTTCCCGGGGGCAGAGCAGGAAAGACAGATTCTACAGTGGTTTGTTGTGAACGTGGTCCGAGCTGAGGTGACCCATGGGGGGGGGGGGGGGGGGCTCGGTTTAAGAAGGAAACAGTCGACCCGACACCAGTGAGGTTCAGATGAGCTGCGGAGGATCTGTTCACGACTCCACATCTCGCCCACACTCACGGATTCATGCACCAGAGGATCAACATGGAGCGTGTTACATAGCAGCTGCAGTACTACAGGAGACACACACACAGACAACACACAGACACACACACACACACACACGCACACGCACACGCACACACACACACACACAGCCCTATGATATAGTCTGACCATCACAGATTACTGCGACTAAAAGAACCTTTGAAGAGTTGAGATCTTCGTCCCAGTTCTGAAGAAGCCACACCGGACTGTGAGAGTGCGGTGGGGGCGGTTTGGGTGGGGGGGGATTTTCCATGATTTCAGTTTCTAGCTTGTTTCGCTCACACTGCTGTTGCCTAGCAACGGGGCTGTGGTTGGTTGAGTCCAACCGGCTGCAGATATGATTTTAATAAATCTCTGTCGGTTGGCTTGAGAGAGATTCACCCATCGGAGCCGTCGTGTCCGAGATGAGACCACACGTTGGTCCTTCTCATTTGAAGAGGCCTCGGTAATGAGGCTGTCTGGTCCCTGACGGGGGGGGGGGGGGGGGGGGTCACGCTGAGTATGCTCTGCATCATTGAATGTGTGACCTGAAAAAGTTTAGTTTATTCTTAATTGTGTCTCTATGTAACTTTGAGTGTGAGTCTTTGTAAGTTCGTTAGGGAGTAAACATGATGGATTGCAGCTGCAGAGCCGCCTCCATTGGTGCAGGAGTAAGTGTGTTTGTGTGTGTGTGTGTGTGTGTGTGTGTGTGTGAATGTGAGAAAATGTGAATGAAAGAAGGGAAGTAGAGCACAGAGGAGGACGAGACAGTTGTAGTAAAAGATGGACGCAGACTTGGTAGAGACAGATGCTCTCTGTACAAACAAACACTCACAGGAACAGAAATACTTTATTTGTAGATCGTGTTAATGTTACGACTTCCTTTGATCATCGAGTGTGAGCGAGTGTGAGCGAGTGTGAGTGTGAGCACCAGCCTCTGAAGAGCCATTTCTCAGCCATTACTGCTGCTTAATGTCACCGCAATGTCACACAGCCTTCGGCCATCTTGGCTCAATTGAGATTAAATGCCACATCGGGCGCTGAGTTATACCTGTCATGTCGGGGGGGGGGGGGGGGGGCTGGCCCAGCGATGGCTCTGGGGTTTGAACAGAGTTCCATCAGATCGAGTGAGCACATGGTCGATCTCCATGTGGAGGTGAAACACCTCCAAGGTCTGTGGGATTGACCTGTTCCCCCCCTGAGCAGATAATCACAGACTGAGAACCAAGATGGACGACACGTCTCCACTTCCCCCCCACTGTCCAGAAGCTGATAACGTCTTCTGGACCCACAGTCTGCTGAGGTGATCGAGGTGTGGAGCCACCATGTCCCACCAGCCACCAGGGGGAGATCCAGACACTTTGCTTCTCTTTCTGGAGCCGGGATGTCGTCCATCTTCATTTACAATCTATGCAAATAACAGTGTTTGGGTTTTATGAGTTATGACGCCATAATTCTACAATAACTACTTCCCTTGTCCTCTGCTCCCCTCGGGGAGGTCGGCTTCAGACTTGAACACCGAACCCGGTGTGGTGATCGTTCTCATGTGACTGTTGAGCTTCAGAGAGTTATTAGGTTTCTGAAGTATCAGGTAAACGATGACAGTTTGCTGGGACCTCAGACTGGTCTCCATTTCGATCCACATGAAGTAACTGCAGCTAGGACCAGACAACAGCCCAGTGAAGAGGATCCACCCTCTCTTCAGCTCTGCTCCCTTTGGGGAAACCAGCGACTTAAGGAAAGCCTGAAGCCGACGGGAGCTGAACTGAGAAATGGGATGACACCATGCGTGAAAGCCTGCGTCACCTGCTCCTCTCCTCGCTGCTATCACCCCCCCCCCGCTCTTCCTCAAGCTTTCAAACTGCGGAAAATCCCCCAGCCCTCCTCCCTCCGTCCCTCAGAAATCCTGTGCCCTCATTCCAGCTTCCACACCTGACTGCCTCACAAGTGCTGGGAGCTTTACCAAGCTTTAGACAGTCTCACACATCTACTGTATGTGACTCCGAACTGTAAGTCAGGATATTAACGAGGGGAGAGAGCGTTTTTTACATCCTGCCCTCCTTCTCTGACTCTCAACTTATTATACTGAGGCAGGAGAGGAGGAGCACGGGTCCAGGTGAACGTCGGCTGAAACAAAGACAGAGCTTGGTTGATGAACGATGATCCAAGCACCTGGTGAATCTCAGAGGAGAGCAGAGGTTTAACGCTTTTGTTTGAATCCCTGATAAGAGTTCAGAAGTTGTTAACTTTCAGACGAGACCCGGATCATCACTGTAGTCTGAAGCCTTCTGGAACCTTGGGTTTCAGGTCTGTGCTCAGAGATCGGGGGTGCTCTGCTCAGACATGAGTTGATTTCTTCTCCATAAACAAGTGTTGAAAAGAATCATAAAAGTAAAATAATCTCTTCTGCAGCAGGAGAACAGAGTCCAGGAGAAGTCTACTGTGTACCATCAGATCTCTTCTCCTCTCATCTCTCCTGGTCTCTCTTGGCCTTCACATCATCACCATCCCACAAACCTCTGAGCACTGAAGTCTGAAGTATTGATTTCTGACGACTGAAGCCTCAAAGATTCAACCCACCACCCCCGACTCCCTCAGAAGCTGCAGAGCTGCTCAGTCCCACTTTGAAACTAGCCTGGTGTTAGAGCATTATGACAGTAACCTGTCGTGGAGCCCTTTGCTCCAGGAGGTTTATGATCGACTGACAAACTGCAACAGGTATTTTTTAATCTCACTGTGTTACATTACAACCATGATGCAGGAGTTGAACCAGTCTGTTGTGGTGAGGAGGGAACTGGGCCGTGAGGAGGAGCTTCACATTGACCAGGCGTCCTACGTTCTAGCCCTGTGGTCCTGGACTCTGGGGAGAAACAGACGGAGATGCCTTTAGACGGAGAGGTTGACCAGGCACAGACCCAACTGGAAGGAGACTTCCAGTAGATCCAGGACCAATCCCATCTGGGGCCTGGAACTACCAACCTTTACTTTGTCAAATCATAAGGAGACTTTATTAGATTTAAACTAGACAGTAAATCAGAAGCGTGTCCCATTAGTGCTGACTGCTGGCCCTTCAGTGCTTCTGGATTCTGTTCATGACACAAGAGGAATCACTGTGTGCGGGGGGGGGGGGGGGGGGGGGGGGGGGAGACGACACATAAACACTGATTGCTCTTCGAGAGGAAGAGAAACATCTCTGTGGAGAGAGTCATTCTGTTGCTACAGGATTTCAGCTTTTTGACATTAATTCAGAATAATTGTTTATTATGTGTCCAGCTGATGTAACCCTGAACGGTGGAGACCATGTTTTCACAGATTGTGTTGCTGATACAAGTCGTTTGTGTTTGGTTTCATGATTAACACCTAAACTCTGCAGCGGCCATGGATCACAGCTACACTACACAGTGAACTGCATTTGTCGGTTCTTCTTCTATTCTTAGAAATCTAGGTCTGATGAAATAATGATTCTCAGTCCTCAACACACACACACACACACACAGACACACACACACACAGACAGACAGACAGACACACACACAGCTACTGCATGATGAAATTCATTGACTGGAGAAGGCAATGTGACGCAAGGACAAAAGTTAGAAACTGAGGAGGAGGAGGAGGAGGAGGGTATGGAGTGAGAGGGGAGGAGGAGAAGGAAGAGGAGGAGGGCATGGAGTGAGAGAGGATGAAGAGGAGGAGGGCATGGAGTGAGAGAGGATGAAGAGGAGGGCATGGAGTGAGAGAGGATGAAGAGGAGGAGGGCATGGAGTGCGAGGGGAGGATGAGGAGGAGGAGGAGGAGGAGGAGGGAAAAGATCCAAATGATGTTTTCAGATCTTGAGGTCTCACAGACGCTCTCCATCTCAGTGTGTCTCTGTGAGGTTCAGGTCAACGTGTCCAGATCTCAGAGAGGACGGACAGCAGAGACGATCTGCAGCTCTCAGGAGTTCAGCAGTTTAACTTGTTTAACTCGCTGCTGGAGTTCTACTCCCACGTTTTTGGTTACATCTAATGATGTTTGTGTTTGTTTGCGTTCTGGTACCAGTGTCTCCTCGTTAAGTGCTGCCCCTGTAGACATGTCTTCTGTTATACCACAGCCATCCACCAGGGCCCCATGGAGACGATTGAGCTTTATCATTTGACTCACGTACGGGAGACATCATGGACGTGAGCCTCAGTCTCCAGTGTCAGACACTTTGTGCATCCATCAGCTGAAGCTCCGCCCTCAGGCTGGTCCAGACCTACAGCAGCTCGCCCGAGGACATGACAGTAGGACCAGTCTGTGAGTAAACTACCAGTTGAACCTGCCCAGTGACGTCCCACTGCTCCAGCCACAGTCGTTAGTCACTGTCACTGTGAGTCGTTATTATTGACTGTTGGTAAAAAGGAGCAGTGAATGGATTCAGCCTCAGCAGTGGAGCTGGTCCTCAGCCACATGTGGACCAGTGTCTTCCATTAGTCTGAAGTGCAGCTCGTCTCCGAACCGACTGAAGGACTCTCCGCTCTTCATCAGTCACTCGCTCAGTTCCTCGTCTTCTTCTCCTCTTCAGCAGATTGTCAGCCAATCGATTCACTTCCCTCAAAACCACCGCTTCTCATTTTCCTCAGCTCGGCCGTATTGATGTGTGTGTGTGTGTACGAGTGTCCTCGTGTCTGTCCCTCCTCTCCTTCTGTGTGGCGCTGTGAGACTGAGACGAGGAGACTGAAGCTGCAGCTCAAACCTCAAACTAACGTTATTAAAGGTCCGGGTGTCCTGGTGCCTGAGCTGCAGTGTTTAGGATCCATCTCCTCAACAGAGATGGTTTCTCTTAATGAGGAGTGGACTGAGATCTGAGGGTTTTGTTCTGAGCTCGAGACAAGAAATGGGGTTCGACCTAAATTTATGGAATCTGAGTCCAGCGTCAAATCCTTTATGGTGTAGCATGAAGTTTAGTCATTTCCAAGTAACTGAAGATACAAGTGACAACAAGTCCAGGTTTAGGTTCAGACCTTTGATCAGCTGTTACAGCAACAGATCTGAAATATTGATTATTTCATCCTCTCTGCCTCCTCTTCTCCCTCCTTCCTTTCATCCTTTCTGCCTCCTCTTCTCCCTCCTCTTCTCCCTCCTTCCTTTCATCCTTTCTGCCTCCTCTTCTCCCTCCTCTTCTCCCTCCTTCCTTTCATCCTTTCTCCCTCCTCTTCTCCCTCCTCTTCTCCCTCCTTCATATCATCCTTTCTGCTCCTCTTCTCCCTCCTCTTCTCCCTCCATTTCTCCCTCCTTCCTTTCATCCTCTCTGCCTCCTCTTCTCCCTCCTCTTCTCCCTCCTTCCTTTCATCCTTTCTCCCTCCTCTTCTCCCTCCTCTTCTCCCTCCATTTCTCCCTCCTTCCTTTCATCCTCTCTGCCTCCTCTTCTCCCTCCTCTTCTCCCTCCATTTCTCCCTCCTTCCTTTCATCCTCTCTGCCTCCTCTTCTCCCTCCTCTTCTCCCTCCTTCCTTTCATCCTCTCTGCCTCCTCTTCTCCCTCCTCTTCTCCCTCCTTCCTTTCATCCTTTCTCCCTCCTCTTCTCCCTCCTCTTCTCCCTCCTCTTCTCCCTCCTCTTCTCCCTCCTCTTCTCCCTCCATTTCTCCCTCCTTCCTTTCATCCTCTCTGCCTCCTCTCGCCGTCTCCTGGTGCGACGGACTGAAACGGGAGATCACAGCAGAGTCTGGCTGCCAGGGAGGGACCCCCCCCCCCCCCCACACACACACACACACACACACACACACACATACATAAGACACACACACACACAGACACACAGACACACACTGCAGGATTCCTCTGACACATGAGAGCAGTCTTCCCTCGCTCTCTAATCAGCCTTCGCTCTGAGTGTAAAGATTTAACGTAAAGAATCGAAGCTGCTCGTCTGTTTTACTGTTTCTGTTTGTTTCCATGTGGGCGTCGGCCTGACGCCACCATCACTGAGTCACATTTGAATTACTCTTTGGCTGCACCGTGATTGGGCGCTGCCAGGATTTGAGTGCCGGCATCTAATTGGCCACGAGCCGCTGAGGCATGTGGGGCCTTTTTTCTTTTGGGGCCATTGTAGCCAATTAACAAGACGAGAGGCGGTCAAACGAGCTCGTTAGAGCTGAGGGGCGGGGCCTAAGTGAAGGGGATTCCCAAGGTCACACGCACACACTCGGTAACAGGAAGCGGGACGTGTAAATGAAGACGTCCCATTGGTCCCTTGTTAAGAAGTCTGGCACTTATACACACTCATGCAAAAGGGAGAGCAGAGGGAGGCTCCTATTGCAGAGCTGTGAAACTGTGTGTGTGTGTGTGTGTGTGTCTGTGTGTGTGTGTCTGTGTGTGTGTGTGTGTGTGTGTGTGTCTGTGCGTACGTGCAGCAGTGACACGACTGTAGTATCGGTTTCAGATTGGAGTGAGCCCTCCTGTCGGTGCTGATCTTGTCTCGTCGTTTCAGACAGGATCAGTTCCCAGTGACGGTAAAGTGGAACCAGTACCAGCTCAGTCCAGACATCTGGGTGGAGCTGCTGGTGTCTCTGCAGCAGGACCTTCACTGACTGCTCTGACTTGTTTTAAATCTCTGCATTGTCATGAAAATGGATTATTAAATAATTCAATTATACTTTATTCCACTGTGATAAAAGAACTTTGTCAGATTACCTTTGTAATGTTTTAGTTTCCTCATGGCCACAGAGACTTCAAGCAGTTTTAAGTTACTAAGTTTGAACGCGTCACCAGCGAGTTGTTTGGTGCGACTTGGATTTTGAATTTAAATTGACTCTGAGCTGTGAACAGATGAGGAGCAGGATGGATCGATATTATCTACTGGTCTCATATGAATAGACTTATACATCCAACTAAAACAATGAGGAGAGAGGGAGAGCAGAGCAGAGAAGTGAAGTATCAGCAGCTGAAGAACAATTTAAATGGAGAGTTGATCAGTTAGAGGTTAAAAACTTTGGTCAATGTAAAGAATCAAATCATTTCTCAACTTAATTGTTTAGTGTCAACGAAAGAGAAGTTTTCACAGTTTGTGTCTGAAAAGGATGAAATATGATAGAGATCCATTCAGGACTTCCTGTGTCATCCTGCTGACAACAGACAAAACAAAGGACAAGATCCTGAGTCACTGACAACGTTCATGTTGAGGCTGAAGAGAAGAGAAGAAGAGCTGGAAGATGTGATGACTGCAGTGATGCACAGAAAGTTGAAAACCTCCGTAGTGTCCCTGAACACAACATGCATGAATAATTAATGAGGAGTGGAAGCCAGAGGAGACACTGGCACTTTAGAAAACACACACAGGACGTTTCACAGGGACGCTCGAATACTCCTGCAAGACACACACACACACACACAGACACACACAGGCCCACACACAGGCCCACACACACACACACAGTCACAGTCACAGTCACAAGCTGGAGGACGAGGTAGAAGAGATTGGAAGAGAGTTTGACAGCCGAGGCTCCTTCACACACAAATACTCAGCAGGAAGGCAGAGGACAAATGAAGGGAGCCAGGGAGGGACAAACGAGGGAGAGACGGGAGGTTAAGGGGACGAGTGAGCACGGAGAGATGTAATTGCTGGATTAGCATGAACAGAAGCAGCGGGATGCCTGAGATGCAGAGACACCGACCTTCATGACGCTACCCCAACCCTGCTGAAGTGTCCTTGAGCAAGACGCAGAATCCCTGTGGGGATCAGGGACAGAGAAACCCCTCAGAGTCCATCTTCTGGAGAAAGTCTGAAGTTAGTTGAGACAAATTCGAGAGTTGGGTTGATTTCCAGTTTGGGACCTTGAACCAGTTTGACGTGAACCAGTGGAGCCAACATGGCGACAGCCTCTGGAAAATAAAACATGAGCCAACATCAGCAACTTTTAAACATATTATCCATGTGTTTCAGCTGGTGAAAGATGATGTGGTCTGATGGCTTGTGTTGTGTTGGTTTGTGTTGGGTTGTGTTGGGTTGTGTTGTGTTGCTTTTTGTTGGGTTGTGTTGTGTTGTGTTGGTTTGTCTGAACTTGGCTTTCAGCTTCATCCACACTACTACACTTCATTACTGTTGCTGTGGTGGCACCTGAACTGAGAAGATTGAAAACTCAGGTTCGTGTTTGAGTCTGAACAGAATTGAGACTCTTGTTCACGCTGATGCAGTCGTTCTCCTCCTGATTGGCTCTCATCAGTCACGTGACTCCACTGGCAGCGGTGGATGTAGATCTGAACGTGTCGAGGCTCTAAACTTTCCCTGAGCTTCATCTGACGTCTGTGGAGAAACAAGGTTTCAACAGAAAAGAGCTGAACTGAGTGAACGTCTGTTTCTTGTTTGGAGCTTCAGGCGACTCAGTTAGTGATCAAACACCTGAACGTCCCAGAGAGACGGAGACAGAGAGAGAAGCTTATACTTCACCTCCATCAACTGACGACAGGTCTGTTCCTCTGGTGTCCGTCTCCTTCTGAGGACGTCCTCTCGTCCTCTGCAGACTCATCACTCCACTTTGCCTCCTCGCAGCTAAACCTTCAACTTTTCACACGTTAACGAACTTGAGTTTTTCTTCTTCTCACGATGCTGTGGCACAGAGACATTTACCTCGTGTGTGTATGAATATCAGATTAATGCTTTTATTTCTTCATCTCTTCTGACATTTGAAAGCCTCTGAGTGGACAAACTGTCTCAGTGTCTCAGGATCTGAACGCGTCTCACTGAATGTCAGGGTGACATTTCACCTTCATTTCAGAGGTTTCCACCTCAGCTCTCGTCCCGTCCTCTGTTTAATCTCTTCCATGTATCGCACTTTACCGAATGTCTGGAAGGATCATGATTTATAGGACAAGTGTGGAAACTAAACTCTAAACCACATGACAGATGATCAACACATCAGATCAAGCTGTTCTGAGGGAGCGTGGCTGAACGACACCGAGTCGAGCGTCGGTTCTGTGAATGAAACGTTTACGAGGATTCTTCATCTTGTTCTGCGTCTCGCTGCTGAACGCTGGAGTCAGACGCTGGAATGTGTTTCCTCTGCTCTCGGCTGCTGACCAGTGGGAAGTCTGTCATGGGGAGAGAGCTCCTTATGCTCAGTTCATTATCTACCTGAGCACCTGTCCTCCTCCTGCTCCTCCTCCTCCTCCTCCTCCTCCTCCTCCTGCCCTGGCTCTTCATCCCGACCTCCTCCTCCTCCTCCTCCTGCTGCCCTGGCTCTTCAACCCAGCCTCCTCCTCCTCCTCCTCCTCCTCCTCCTCCTCCTCCTCCTCCTGCCCTGGCTCTTCATCCCGACCTCCTCCTCCTCCTCCTCCTGCTGCCCTGGCTCTTCAACCCAGCCTCCTCCTCCTCCTCCTCCTCCTCCTCCTCCTCCTCCTCCTCCTCCTCCTCCTCCTCCTCCTCCTGCTGGCCTGGCTCTTCATCCTGACCTCCTCCTCCTCCTCCTCCTCCTCCTCCTCCTCCTGCTGGCCTGGCTCTTCATCCTGACCTCCTCCTCCTCCTCCTCCTCCTCCCTCATGCACTCAAAGGCCTCCGTGAATTTCAGCTTGACATCAGCCTGAGGTCCGAGCCCTGACGTCTTTTACCCACTCTCCCTCTCCCCCTCTCTCTCCCTCTCCTCCTCTCTCCTCCTCTCCTCCTCTCCTCCTCTCCCCCGGCGCTCACAGGAGAAACCTCCTTCTCTCTGTCTGTGCCACTCTGCTCGCCTCCTCCTGCTCCTCCTGCGTCTCCTCATCTCTCTCCTCCCACTTTCAACGGCTCTTTAGCTCCGGTTGCTTCTGCACACCAGTACTTTCACTGGTTTATCATCCGCCCACAGTGGGAGAGGTTGGTCCAGGATACATATGTTGATGCAGACACTACCGGCCCACTGGGTGTTAAAATACCAACCAGTGCTTTAACAGGAGCAGTAGACATTAGATTTCTGTAGATCCAGTATAATGACCCAAACCTCTTTCTGTAGTTTGACCT
The DNA here is from genome assembly GCF_949316205.1 of Platichthys flesus. Classification (NCBI taxonomy): domain Eukaryota; kingdom Metazoa; phylum Chordata; class Actinopteri; order Pleuronectiformes; family Pleuronectidae; genus Platichthys; species Platichthys flesus. The sequence goes on from NC_084965.1 coordinate 764,102, forward strand.
TAAATCTGTATGAACTTATATAAATGAGTTTTACACGTGGAACCAGAGAAATGATCTGAAGTGACGTCACCAGATCGATGAGCTGTAGTACTCTCAAGTACAAGTATTTCCACATGTATCTGAGTACATGTACTTAGTTACTTTCCTGCACTGCTGTGATGTAGAGGTAGAGAGAGCGAGAGAGGTAGAGAGAGAACGAGGTATACTATATGAGAAAGAGAGAGACTTTTAATGGAGGTAAAGTGGGCTGGACCATAAAAGAGAGAGATGGACTGTATGAAAGAGAGAGAGTGGTAGAGGGAGGTAGACTATATATGAGCGAGAGAGAGGGAAAAAGATGGAGAGAGAGAGACAGAGAGATAGAGAGGTAGAGAGGGAGAGAATCCCTTTGTTATCAGCCACAGCCGCAGCAATTTACATGAGGGCCGAGCCTCCTCACAGCTGATTGGTCCAGAGCCACCCGCCTCCCTCCAACGCCACACTCCAACCAATCAGGACATCACACACACACACAGAGGTGAGAGAGGGGCCTCTCTGATGGAGGGAGGGATGAGGGAGGGAGGGAGAGGTGGGGGAGGACCAGTGGTTTGTGAGCAGATTGTGCCCCCTGGTGGTGAAGCAGTGACACAACTCTATCTAACAACACAACAGCACCAGTTTACTGCAGGAGCCTGAGTCAGCTGAATAACAGCCACACTAACAACACACACACACACACAAAATCACTGCATCCTGACCTGTGTGTGTGTGTGTGTCGATTGTGGACTGTGGCCCGAACACACAGCTTGAACACACAGTACAGCATCATCTCACTTGTAATTGGTTCTTTCATTTGACAACAGAGCAAATATTGACTTCACACAGTGACACTGTGTGTGGACATATAACACACACCCCATCCTGTAGCGCCCCCTCAGGACGACTGTGTGTGTGTCTCTGCAGGTCGCTGTGGGGAAGATGTACGAGTCCCAGAAGATGGTGTTGGAGTAGATGGATGAAGAGGAGGAGGAGGAGGCCTGTGACAGCAGACGACAGGATGTGACATCAGAGACGGGAGCCAATCACTGCTCGGACGTCACCAACCTACTTCCTCCATCTTTAATTTGACACTTCGGTCACTGGTGGAGGTGGGAATGCATTGTGGGAGATGTGGGACTGAAGATAGTTTAATTTTCCGAGCTGCACTGATCACAGGATCTTTACATCAGAGTGCCGGGTTAGGGTTATCTGTAGATGTGAGATGTTATTGTTTCAGTCATGTGATCGTTCCTGTTTCCTCATCACGTGGATTCAAGTGAAGTTTGAACGTCTACGAGGACAGAAGCTTGTTTTCTGAATCAGCGTTTAAATCTCACGAATTTCAAACTGAACCTTAAAATACCTGAAAACAAGAATAACATGAAGATTGAATTGGATCCCGATCAGTGCAGCCTTCATGCTCTTTTGTTTAATTTTCCGAGTGTTACTTTTGTACTATAACGCACAATTAGTCCATCCATTTGAGATTATCTTCTTGTTGTATGAAATGAGGAGGACGGAGAAACTCACATATAAATAAACTTCTAAATGTATTTAAATGTTTTAACTCCTGTGTTTGTTTTCCTGTGTTCATGAGCTCAGCGTCTCACTGGCTCTACTTTGTGAGGTGACCCTCAACCTGAACCAATCACAGACGCCCTGAGCTCTCGTCTGCACCTGGTTCAGGGTTAAAGCCGAGATCAGGTTTACCCCGATGTCAATAAAAGCGATTGAACACTAAACACACGGTGGCTGTAGCTCAGGGAACAGTGATCAGTATTTAGAAGGTTGTTGGTTTGATCCCCAGCGTCTCCAGTCTGAGGTGACGTGTGTTTGTGATCAGTGCCGACAGTGAGAACATGTAGAAGCATCGAGTGACTCGTACTTTAAATTTCCTTTCAAAAGAAAACAAACTCCAACGGACAGAGGTGAAAGTATAACCTCTGAGTGTGTGTGTCTGTGAGTGTGTGTGTGTGTAGTTCAGTCATTGTGTTGCTCAGATGAGGTGAGCTCGGGTGCGTTTGGTTTTGGAGGCGAAGAAGGTGACTGACCAATAAGGTTCCAGCAGCTGCTATAAATAGACTCATCTGTTTGCACAAGACGACACCGTGGCCCACTTACACACACACTCACACACACACACACACACACACACACACTGGACCATCACGTTGCTCAATCAGTGATCAGTGTTTCGTCAGACTGACACACACTCACAGGACGTGTTTGGTTCAAGTCCGAGGTCTCGACCCACGACTGTCGCGATTCGATCCAAACTCAGGAGATTAAACTGAATCTGACTTTTCTCTTTTCAACTTGTTTATACTTACACTTGTTTATAGGCTCATATGAGGTCAGTTCGACCTTTGACCTCTGATCAGTTTATCTGTTAAAGAGATCGAGGTCATAAGAATGATCTTGTGCTCTCAGCAGCGTTGAGCTCCTCACTCGTCCGATGTCTCACTGAACTCTGGCGGCAGCAGCGACTCCTGAACAAACACAAACGCTTCATGTGGAGTTCACGTGTGTGTCCCGGTGTGTGAGGTCATGATGTTGAATTATTACAGGAGAAGGTCCGGTGCAGCTCTGAGATTTGACATATTGAACCTGGTGCGTGTTGACAGACCAAACAGACGAGCGGAGGTTTGTCAACAGGACGTTTTCCAGAGGCGTCGGACTTCTGCACTTTGTCCTCGATGTAAAGACGGGAGACGGACACAGGAGGACGGACTGTCGGCCGCTCACGTTCAGAATAAACAAACAAACACGTCCTCGCTGCAACAGAGACAAATGTTGAATCTGAGTCTGGAACAGAATCGACCTCCGGCTCCACAGGGACAACGGGTCGGGGACGTCAGGGTTTTATCTTCTTAACGGGACCACATCAGGTTTACTGGTGACAAATGAACTGGCATGAAACTCTGTTTGACAAAGAAGGAAGCAGGGAGTAGGGAGCAGGGAGAAGGAAGCAGGAAGCAGGGAGAAGGGAGCAGGAAGCAGGGAGCAGGGAGAAGGAAGCAGGGAGAAGGGAGAAGGAAGCAGGGAGCACGGAGAAGGAAGCAGGGAGCAGGAAGCAGGGAGCAGGGAGAAGGAAGCAGGGAGAAGGGAGAAGGAAGCAGGGAGCACGGAGAAGGAAGAAGGAAGCAGGGAGAAGGAAGCAGGGAGCAGGAAGCAGGAAGCAGGGAGAAGGGAGCAGGGAGCAGGGAGAAGGAAACAGGGAGCAGGAAGCAGGGAGCAGGGAGCAGGGAGAGGGAAGAAGGAAGCAGGGAGAAGGAAGCAGGGAGCAGGGAGAAGGAAGCAGGGAGAAGGGAGAAGGAAGAAGGGAGAAGGAAGCAGGGAGCAGGAAGCAGGGAGCAGGGAGAAGGAAGCAGGGAGAAGGGAGAAGGAAGAAGGGAGAAGGAAGCAGAAAGAAGGAAGCAGGGAGAAGGAAGCAGGGAGCTGGAAGCAGGGAGCAGGGAGAAGGAAGCAGGGAGAAGGAAGCAGGGAGCACGTAGAAGGAAGAAGGAAGCAGGGAGAAGGAAGCAGGGAGCAGGAAGCAGGAAGCAGGGAGCAGGAAGCAGGGAGCAGGGAGCAGGAAGCAGGGAGCAGGGAGAAGGAAGCAGGGAGCTGGAAGCAGGGAGCAGGGAGAAGGGAGCACGGAGAAGGAAGAAGGAAGCAGGGAGAAGGAAAGAGGGAGCAGGAAGCAGGAAGCAGGAGAAGGAAGCAGGGAGCAGGAAGCAGGGAGCAGGGAGAAGGAAGCAGGGAGCTGGAAGCAGGGAGCAGGGAGAAGGAAGCAGGGAGCAGGGAGCAGGGAGAAGGAAGCAGGGAGAAGGAAGCAGGGAGAAGGAAGCAGGGAGCAGGGAGAAGGAAGCAGGGAGAAGGAAGCAGGGAGAAGGAAGCAGGGAGCAGGGAGAAGGAAGCAGGGAGAAGGAAGCAGGGAGCAGGGAGAAGGAAGCAGGGAGAAGGAAGCAGGGAGAAAAGGAGTTGTCAGTGTCAGCTTCTCCTGGTTTCGATTCTTCACAAAATGACTTGATTTCATAAGATGATAAAATAACAATAAAACGTTTAGTTGTCTAGAAAAAGCTTCATTTCGTCAGCGGTGTGTAAAATATAAACATTTTAAAAACAATGAAAATAATTTAAGAAGTTAAACTTCATCTCCTCCTCCTCCTCCTCCTCCATGTTTGGATCAAATCACTGAATTGTTTTCTAATGAGTCGACAGAAACTTTGTGATTCACCCATAAATTACTTTATTATTAAATTATTAAATCTGATAAAGATGCATCTGGTTTCCTCTTAGTATCTTCATCCACAGGTTTCAATCACATCACAAACATGAACAATACACCTGAGGATCATGACATCACACCTGAGCCTGAGGAAGACTCTGCAGGATAAAGCTCCAGAGAAGAAGAAGGCTGGTTGTTCTGAATCACTAACAATCATCTGGAAATGAGTTCAGTCAGAAGGTCAAAGTGGAGACAGCAGTTTAGATCTAATCAGAGTCAGGTTCACACACACATCAGATTCTTCATGATGAAGATGATGAAGACTCCTGCACCCGGCTGAAAAGAACGAGACATTCTCCACGACTGGACCAAACTATCTTTTATCATAAAACTTGTACAAACGAATGCTTCTCAGCAGAGACACTGTGTCGTTGAGTGAGTCTGTGACTGACGCTCAGGACATCCAGCAGGTCGTTGACACGGACGTGTCCTGATTGTGGTCGCACACAATTCAGAGGCAGCAAAGAGTCTGTTGATAGTGTCCACAAAGTCTGAGTTGTGTTGTTGCTCTTCAGAGCTTTGGTTCGGAGGTTTAAAAATACACATGTGATGATCACTGTGACACACTGATGACTAAAGACTCACAAAACAACACAACTTCACATGGGATGTGGAAACAGCACCTGCACATCAACGAGTTGCTGTCCGCACCTGGGGTGGATGGAGAGGTTTTACGCACGGATGGAGAGGTTTTACGCACAGATGGAGAGGTTTTACGCACGGCGCACACACCGCTCAGATGGCGTGAAAAGCGGCGCTGACAAATGGCGTGGTTCCGGGCAGGCAGCGGTACCGGAGGCTGTAGTTCTGCCCCTGGTTATTGTCCCAGAACTCCCCGTCCTCGCTCCTCAGGTACAGGGCGAAGTGCACGGCCGAGCTGGGGTCCATGAAGGGCGGCGTGTACACGGTGAAGGAGAAGCGCTCTCCCACGATGCCCGGCTCGTCCACGGCCAGAGCCTGCGCGTCCACGCAGGACAGCCAGTCGTTGAAGGTGTACCGGACCCCGACCTCCCTGGCGGAGCCGCCGCTGAAGACCCGGATCTGCCCTCGCACGTCGAACTGAGTGATGGTGATTTTCTCCAGACAGACCCGGAGCCGCGGGACTCTGCGCTCCGGGTCCCGCGGCTCCGGGAAGCAGGCCACCAGCCGGTCCGAGTCCGGGCTGGACCTGAAGCTCTGGCCCCGGTCGCTGAGCAGCTCCTGCTGCGGCGGGGGGAAGCTCCGGTACCGGGACAGGACTTTACTGGGGACCTGCGGCTCCTCCAGGGAGCTGAAGTGCTTCACACTGGCCAGGTTCAGGCCCATGGAGTCGGCGAACTTCACCCGCTTCCTCCCGTTGCTCCCGGACACCTCCTCCAGGAGCGCGGCCGGGTACGCGGGCAGGGACTTGGCTCTCCTCCGGTCCCTCATGAACCTCTCGAGCTGAGAAGCGTCCAGCTCGTCGTCCAGGTCCTCCTCCTCCTCCTCCTCTGCCTCCTCATCCAGCTCCTTCTCCAGCTCCTGCTCCTCCAGGCCGTTCTCCCTGGTTTCCCCCGGGGAGGGAGACTTTCCCCCGGTGAGGGGCGGTGAGCAGGACATGTGTGCCCGGCAGCCGAGACTCCAGACCGGTCAGGAGGAGCCGAGTCACCGGGGCTCCCGCTGCAGGGCCGCTTCTATAGGGGCACAACCCCCCACCCCCCAACCCCCAGGACGCGCACTGTCACCAGACACAATCACGCGCACTGTCACGTAGGAAACATCAACCTTCAGCTGTTCGTGCGTAACAGCACGGACACGGTTTATTATGATAAGAATCACAGTGATAACAACATTCATAACAATATGAAATATATAAACATCAACAATTATAATAATAAACAATAAATACTGTTAGTATCATTTAGATTTGTGTTTATAAAACCTCCGTGATGTGTTTCAGAGACAAACACACATCACGTGTTAAAACCGATATTTATGTCACGTGTATTATAATAAAAATAAACATTCAAATAGAATCAAGCCAAATAAAACATAACTAAATCACATCTGTATTTCAGTCTCGATCAGTCATCGTGTTGTGTAACAGCAGGGTCCACGTGGGTCCAACAAAGTGCGTCACACAGCGTCAGGTAAACAAACACGCGACGTCATCGCCACCGCTGACGTCACGCCGAAGTTTCCTGTCGTGCGTTGAAACTCGATCATGAATCCTCCAGTTTCCACCAGCAGGTGGCAGCGTCGGCTCTTTACCACTGACTCCTCCAGTTCATTCATGTGGTGGAAAATAAACCCAGTAAAGTTTATACTTCACTGCGAGTACTCGGGTACTTTTACTCAGGCAGCTGAGTACAAGGCGTATAGGACAGAAGTAATTGAGTGAGATAAAAGTACTTGAGTACTCGGTTAATAAGTCAACCACATAATAAACATTTAGTTAATTGAAATGAGATTAAGATTAAGATATGTTTATTTATACCAAACACATGCACAGATATGCACAACACACTCATGCAGGTAGGTAAATGTAACCTCTGCTTTTAACCCATCAGGTGCAGGACACACAGAGCGACCAGGTACGGCGCTCGGGGAGCAGATGTTGGGGGAGTAAGGTGCCTTGCTCAGGGGCACTAGACAGGGTAGGGAGACTCTTGGATTTTTGGACAGATCAATCCAGGTTCGTCTATGTTGTCTCTCCGTGGAGTCGAACCAGAGACGAACCAGAGACCTTCTCTGCCCATAGTCCAAGTTACTGCCACTAGACCACCGCCTCTCCCAAGATTCAGTGTCTTAGCTGCAATATTTCATATTCAACATGTATTAAGTGAAACTCAATATTAATCAAGTAGGAGAAAAGTTCTGACATTGAGCAGAAACTGCAAAGAAACGTCAACAAGTGTTTTTTTCCTTTAATTTTCTTTTATAAACTTTACATCAGAAGAACGTTTCTCTTCTCACTGACTCTGGATACGTTTAAACAGTTGAAATAGTTTCTGATCCTGAATCTGTGAATGTTCAGCATACACTTCCCAGCATGCACTGCACCAAGGCTCAAAACCCTACCCGCTGGATACGAGCAGGGGTTTAAGTTCCTTTACTTCTGATTGTGTGAATTAAAACGTGAAAATGAAAATGAAACTTTACTGAATCATCAAAGTTTGATTTTTCTGTTTGAACGATGAAACTCAGATGAAACTGTGTGAATCTAACTCTGACATTAGAGTTCAGTCTGAAGTCAAAACGACCGAATGTGTCTGCAGAAGATTAACGTTAAGATGGAAGATAATTTGAAACATGATTCTAAAGTTTTTTCTGTTTTGTTGCAGAAACGTTTGAAATAAATCAAAGTTTCAGCTGAAATTTATAAAAGCAGGAACAAGCAGATGAATCAAGAGAATTCTAGCTTATGTTCTTAAATTAAAATATCACTTTTCTGGAGTTTAAAATTCTTCTTTAATATATTCATGTTTAGGGACTCAGTGGTGCCCCCTGCTGGCAAACTCAGTGTCCCTTTAAAAGAAGCGTGTATGGGCGGGGCCTGTATTCCAGCTGTACAAAATGGCAGCGTCTGTATCAGAGATGTTTTGGCTTCACTTCTAGACTATGGGCAGTTGGAACATGTCGGCCATCTTTATTAACAGTCAGCGATTACTTTCTTTCTGTGAGACGCTGAACATGAAAAGTTATTAAACCTGAGACAGAGAATCGTGGCTTCGGTCAGATTCCAGTCACCAGGGCAGTGACGTCACAGTGGACTGTCGGTCACATGACTGCTGCGTGATGACCTCGTGATGACCTCATGATGACCTCATGATGACCTCATGATGCTCTGATTCATACACTCGTTTACATTCAGCTACAAAGATTCAAAAAGATACAACTTCTCATACATCCACTGAATTTCTACAAGATTTCATAAAACATTCATATTTCACAGTGTGACGGTAAATTCAACAACTTGCATGACCTCATTAGCATAATGCCGCATGATTGGTTGGTTAAACAGTATTGGAAATGAATTGTGGGTAGTGTAGGACAGCTGCAGGACAGCGGCCCAGCTGCTTCTCTGATGATGTCAGTCGCTCTCTGTGGTTAAGATGCGGTAGATCAGCGTTAAGATGGCCGCCACCAGAGACGGAATCAACCAGCTGGACCACCAGCTGTGAGACAGACAACTAGTTAACATGTGACTGATAAACCAGCTGTGAGACAGACAACTAGTTAACATGTGACTGATAAACCAGCTGTGAGACAGACAACTAGTTAACATGTGACTGATAAACCAGCTGTGAGACAGATAACTAGTTAAACATGTGACTGATAAACCAGCTGTGAGACAGACAACTAGTTAACATGTGACTGATAAACCAGCTGTGAGACAGACAACTAGTTAACATGTGACTGATAATAATGTAGATTTCATGTAAATGTCACCAATCTGAAGACCTTTACGTGTGTGTGTGTGTGTGTGTGTGTGTGTGTGTGTGTGTGTGTACCTGGTCTGGTCCTTCACTGTGGTCACCAGTGTTTCCTGTAACACACACATCATCAGACTCGGGGGTCAGAGGTCACATCATGTCACATCTGTATTGATCAGAGATGAGGTCGTTGAAGTTACTCACCTCTGGTTGGACGAGCTGCTCTCTGTCGTCCTGCAGACAAACACATGGAGACGATTATGTTACTTCATCATCATCATCATCATCATCATCATCACACACACACACACACACACACACTGACCGGGTGCACTTCTCCTATCACCATGCTGCTCGCCATCTCTCGGGCGTCGCTGGAGTGTCCGATGTCCTCGAAGCTCTCGGTGGCGTCTCCTCCCGCCTGCTCCCTCAGCACCTCCTCCCCCCCGGGGTGCTGAGGAGAAAAACTGGGTTTAAACTCAGAATGTTTCCAGCGTCAGGGACGAGCTCCTCACAGCGAGAAGCTCACGGGTCAACAATGAGAAGACGACAAAGGGAAACGTCCTGTTGCCTTGAACAATACGTAGATTCCACTGAGTTTGAACCAACAGAATATTAAACAGGCGTCAACGTCATTTCATATTTATAGTAACAACTTATTTAAGATTAAGATTAAGATCCATTTATTAGTCCCAAACACAGGCACACTCATGCAGGTAGGGAAATGTAACCTCTGCTTTTGACCCATCTGGTGCAGGACACACAGAGCAGTGAGCGACCATGTACGACGCCCAGGGAGCAGATGTTGGGGGAGTAAGGTGCCTTGCTCAGGGGCACTAGACAGAGCAACTCTTTATTATTTTCCTTCACACACACACATGATATAGAGCCTTTGGAGATTGTGGCTGCATCAATCATAAAGCTAAAGAGAAGTTAAATTAATTAAGCTGAAGTTTAAGATACATGTTACGAATTGAGGTGAAGTTAAAGTAAAGTAAAGTAAAGTAAAGTAAAGTAAAGTAAAGTGAAGTTAGAGTTAGAGTTAAAGTAAAGTAAAGTAAAGTAAAGTAAAGTAAAGTAAAGTAAAGTACAGTAAAGTGAAGTGAAGTGAAGTGAAGTGAAGTGAAGTTAAAGTTAAGTAAAGTGAAAGTAAAGTAAAGTAAAGTAAAGTAAAGTAAAGTAAAGTAAAGTAAAGTGAAGTGAAGTGAAGTGAAGTGAAGTTAAAGTTAAAGTTAAGTAAAGTGAAAGTAAAGTAAAGTAAAGTAAAGTAAAGTAAAGTAAAGTAAAGTAAAGTAAAGTAAAGTAAAGTAAAAGTGAAGTTAAAGTAAAGTTAAAGTAAAGTTAAAGTAAAGTAAAGTAAACTAAAGTTAAAGTGCAGATCCTGCTTCACGTCTCAGAGTAAATAAGAATTCATCATTTCAGTTTAACGGTTTTCGGTGTTTGCTCATTAACTGAGTTGATTCTTCAAACAGTTGAACCGTTGAACTCATGGAACTCGTTTCCTCGGAGCTTCCACCACGTCTCAGGCTCTCGTTCTGCTGATCAGCTCTGAGCTCAGACTCTCAGTTAACTATTGGACAACTCGCCCACAGCGTGAACCATGACCAGAGTAACACCGGCGGCAATAAAAGGCCCCGAACACCTGGACTGGTCAAAGGTCAATGGTCAGGCGGATAAAAGAAAACAGAGCAGAGCTGAAAAGAGAAAGTTTCCTCCAGAGAAACGTGAAGTTTGTGGAATGAAAACAGAAATACAGAAAGTTTCTTCTGATGAATCTGAGATGAAGTCGAGTTTCTCTTTAACCAGTTTCAGGAACTCTTCTGAAGTGACGTCGTGAAACTTTCAACTGATCAGAGCAAAGTATTAATAATCCATATTAATCACGTGACAGAGAGGTTTGACAGAAACCTTCAGTGACTCCCACTTGTTTTTCTTTTACCCATGAAACAGATTTTATTAATAATCTCAACAGGAACTGATGATTTACGTGTTTTTATCATATTCACTAAATTATTACAAATTAATAACAATTAATAAAATAAAAACCTATTTTTCCTTTGATGATTTCAGTGAATAAACAATAATAACACATATATAAAACAGATTCTGTCGTATTAATAGAAAATGCTGCAGATCATCATATTATCGATATTGATCATCTCTAAATAATAACATTATTTTAAATTAATCTGATATATGTTGTGAAGTAAAGGTGACAGTATCTCTGTGTGTGTGTGAGTGTGTAGAGTGTGTCTCTGTGAGTGAGTGTATGTTTGTTAGTGTATCTCTGTGTTGTGTCTCAGTGTGCTGGGTAGTTTATGCGTCTCTCTGTGTATTGTCTCATTGTGTGTTGTGTTGTGTAGTGTCTGTGAGATGCTTAGTGTGTCTCTGTGTGTTGTGTTGTGTAGTGTGTCTCTGTGACCTGTGTAGTGTGTCACTGTGAGTTGTGTAGTATCTCTGTGAGTTGTGTAGTGTGTGTGTCTCTGTGTGTAGTGTGTGCAGCGTGTCTCTATGAGTTGTGTTGTGTAGTGTAGTGTGTATCTGTGAGTGGTATAGTGTTGTGTCACTCTGTGTGTTGTGTTGTGTGTCTCACCTCCTCCAGGAACTTGGTGACGTCGTACACTTTGTGGTGGAGGATGATCCATGTGGATTTGAACGAGTTCTGCTCCTGGATCTCCGACAGGCGGAAGAGCCGTACTCCCTCCGGACTGTGCTGCTGCTGCTCCCCCATGAGTGAGGCCTGCTGCTCGGACAGGTGGGCCGCTGCTCCTCGGTGCTTCTGGGATCCGGACCGCGGACTAACACTCCGGCATCGAACCCAGTTCCTCCTTCAAGGAGTCACATCACTACTGTCACGCACCCGCTAACAACACAGAACTTCCGCCCTCTGCTTTCACAATAAGACACAGCTCCGCTCATGTGCTCTATACACACAAGACCAGAGACTCTTCAGCTGAAGGAAAAACAATAAACTCTTCATTGAGTCTTATGAAAGTTCCGTCTTCTGCTTCTTTATTACATGGTGTCGTCATCGTGGGTTTGTTGTACAGTAAGTCGATATACTGCACGTTCAAGGGGAAATCAACACTTTATTTTGAAAGGCTACCGTCTGATTCCCGGTTAGACCGTGGCGCTTTTCAAATATTTCGTTTTTCTCATATCCTGGCACGTTAACAAACCCCGCCCCCAAAGCCCTTCCAGTGCTACCATTGGTAGTCTTCTATCCTACCTTTGGCACATAAACGCTCTGATTGGCTACTTGCCCTGTCAATCATCAGTGAGCAGTGGGCAAGGACAAGGCTAAAGTTCATCTAAGTTCATCAGCAGCTGGAAGCACTTTCTCTCCAGTGTTCTCCTCTCTCTGTGTGGTCTTCTCTCCAGTGTTCTTCTCTGTGTGGTCTTCTCCACGTGTTCTTCTCTCCAGTGTTCTCCCCTCTCAGTGTTCTTCTCTATGTTCTTCTGTGTGTCTTCTCCTCTGTGTGTTCTTGTTTTACTTCATGGACGTTTTCCCGCTCACGACAAGCCAAAGATTGTCTCTGAATAGATGTGTCACTCTAACATAGAAAAAAAGAAATGATTAATCACACAAATGTTGATTATGAAATATCAACATTATTTAATTATTGCTATTATAGTTATTAATGTTATTGCTATTGTTATTGCTATTATTATTATTATTTACAACAACAGTTAAACATTAGAAACTCAACAATAACTGAAGTTTATTCTTCTGTTTGACATTCTAATATATTTATATCCACAGTGTAGTGTTATACAGTAAAACAAATGTATATTCCATTAAACTGTTCTGTTATATAACCTTTATTATATATTCTAAACCTCATGTTCTCACCTAATGACCCAAACAGAGTTTGTTTTTATAAATGTCCTCAGAGTGAGACCTCCTCCCTCACTCTCTGATCTTTAGCTAACACTAGCATTAGCCTTCGTTCTGAACACTCAGTTTGTTCACTCGACTCTTTACTGAGAAACTCAAAACTCTCTTTACTCAAGAACAACTTTTAGAGTCCAGTGTGAATGTGGAGATAATCTGAGTGACTGGATAGAGAAGTTAAATCTGATAAAAGCTACTGGGTTCGGTTTGAAACAGGTGAGTTCAGAGTTAGCCGTTTAGCTAACGATTCTTTGTATAACTCTTAGGTTTATCATTGATTCAAGTATTTAGCCCTAAAGCTCTATTAATGTTTCTAATATTCACAACATGATACCACAGCTCAAAGAGTTTTATTAAAATAAAACTATTAATATCAAAGATGTCGCGGCGGCCATCAGGAGAATCATGATGTTTCCCACTGAGCCGCTACGTGAGAAGCTAACAGTTGATATCTGTACAGTTTAAACCACAAACTGTGAAGATGTCTCCACCTCCTCCCACGATCCACACCGCTTAACATCACGAATATAAATGCTGCCGTGAAGTACCTGATTCAACTAGTATGTGTGTGTGTGTTTGTCTGTGTGTGTGTGATTGTCTCTGTGTGTGTGTGTGTTTGTGTGTAGGATGAGTGGAGTCCAGCGGTCCTTGTTTTTCCTCGGTCTTCCAGACCTAAAGAATCTGGTCTGTGTCACCCTGACACTATTTGACGAGGAGCCGAGGAGCAAACAGATCAAGACCTGCAGGTGAGAACCTCCTGACAGAAACATGAAGCTGTTTCCAGACGTGAACTGAAACGTACGAGTCGGACACGTAGAAGAAGAAGACGTCCACTGGGAAACACGAGGAGGTTCCATCTTTCCACAGAAGAGTTTATATATCATGTCCCGCCTCCTGCTGCTCTACAGGCTCCGCCCCTGTTGCTCTACAGGCTCCGCCCCTCACCTGGATGCTCCCACATGTTGTTATTGTGAATGTGTCGGACCCGACAACCTGCTGCTGCTTCACAGGAGAAACATTCATAGTAGTAACATGAACTCAATAATAGTGGATATTTGTAAAAATCCTCTCTCATAGTGTTCATATGAAATCTTGGGTATTTGTTGGAGCACGAATGATGTGGATTCTTTAATTGACAATTTTAGTAAAACATTTCTAATGCAAATATATCTGCTAATATTTGTATTTAAATTTTTTTTAAATATTTAAAAAATAGGAACATTATAGAGATTTTACATTTTAATCATATCATTTATTATAAATAACTATAAATATAGAGATAACATAAATAAAACCCAAGTAAGACAGAACCAGTCTATTTGCAACACCAACATTAACATTCACCAGTCCATGACTTCCACCATTGGTGAAATACCCTCGTTAAAACAGGATGAGCACGATGTGGTGAAGCCGGTGAAGTCGGTGAAGCCGGTGAAGTCGGTGCAGCCGGTGAAGCCGGTGAAGCCGGTGAAGTCGGTGCAGCCGGTGAAGCCGGTGAAGTCGGTGAAGCCGGTGAAGTCGGTGAAGTTGATGACTCTGACACGGTGGAAGTGTCTGCTAGAGACTCAGGCCGTTTACAACTGTAGCAGGACGTGGGTTTTAATTTAACATGTGTATCAGTGATCCAAACAGATCAGCTGAGAAAACACAATGTTGTGTTCAGTGTGGTCGGTTGATTACACAACATGAAGCAGGAGCGAGACTTCACTGTGCTGGGGGGGGGGGGGTGACGATGGAGCTTTTCAAGAGTTTTGAACCCGAACAGAACTCAGGTTTATTATCCTGCTCAGTGTGAATGACAACATCAGCTTTTACTGGTTCACCTGAATGCAACAGTCCTGTGTCCTTGAGTGAACTGTGTGTGTGTGTGTGTGTGTGTGTGTGTGTCCGTCCACAGAGAGCTGGTGCTGCTGTACTCTGATATCCTGGCCTCTCCTGCTCTTGAGTCCTTCACTGATATCTCTGTGGTCATGGCAGTAAGAAACACGTTTTATTATTCTTATGCTGCAGCACCAGAATGTTAGTTTCCATAAAGGTTTGTCTTTTCTTCATGTACTTCATGTAAACTATAATATTATAATAATAATAGTTCTTCTTACACATACACACAAACCTAACCAAAAGATTTAAATTATAAATATTTTCAAAGCTCCTCATCATTAACTGTTTAATATTCACTAATTCGAGCATTAGGAATCAAACAAAACCACTTGTGTGAAATAACACAACATCTACAGATAGAGAGAGAGAGAGAGAGAGAGAGACTGTTTAACTCTCCTCTCTTTCTACAGATCCCGTTTTTCCAGAAAGGCGTCCTCCAGGCGTTTGGACAGAGACGTGGTCTGCAGGTGTGGGGACTCAGTTACTAACTATTTACTCTAACTTCTAATTTTATTTGATGAGTGATGGATTGTGTGTGTGTCTGTGTGTGTGTCTGTGTGTGTGTAGCTGGGCTCTCCTCGGGGTGTGTTTCCTGGTGACCTCCAGTGCTGTCTGTCCTACTCTCTGATCTCCAGACTGTCTCCCAGCTGGAACAAAGCAGGACTCTACCTCGTCTCAGGTACCAGCCCCTGTGCACGTTCACACGTCCTCACCACGTCCTCACCACGTCCTCAGTCCCCGGCGACAAAGACACGATGCTCCATGTTGAGCTGATAGTTTCTGTTGACTCGAGAACAGCGCCACCATGTGTCTCTTTAGGGAAAAACACCAGATCAACAACTTCATAAGAAGAAAGAACAGCAAACTTGTCAGCCCAGCCCACTGTGATTATCAGTTTATAGATTATAAATCTATTTAGACATAAAAATGATAGATTCTGTTGGAGTCAGGTTCAGAATCGAGTGTTAGATTGAGTTTGCTTCACAGCAAAGTCCAACCTGTAATCACTGCTCTCATACAGGATATTTATTTAGTTTATCAAGGCCAGGGTGTGCGTGTGTGTGTCTGTGTGTGTGTGTGTGTGTGTGTTTGATCAAAGCAACAGTTGAGTGTTGCAACATGTGGTCAAGCTTTAACCTCGCACAAAGTGTGTCATAAACCAGTGTGTGTGCGTGTGTGTGTGTGTGAACGTTGTGGGGAAAAAGCTTTAGTAATGTGAGAGGTCAGATGTGAGTTGTGGTGAGATGAAGGTAAAGTGGGTTATGAACTGGTTCTTGTTGGGGAGATGTTATCGATACATCAGAGCATAATAACTCATAACTATTGATTTCCATGTGCTGTTGTATTAAACCTGTATTCAGCTGCTTTATATCAAACAAGCAGCAGTAAATACAATCTGAAGAAATGACGTCATTGATGAGGTCACCGCCCGTCGTCCATTTCACAACGTGACCTTTGTTTTGTGTCTGTTCTCAGGAAAGGACTTCCTGAGTGAGAGAGGGACACAGAGCGCTGTCAGTGAGTGTCCCCCCCCCCCCCTCTTACTGTCCACTGGGTTTGAGATCTGCACGTTGTACATTACAACCAGATCAAATTTATAAATATAAGGGAATTAACCACTTCATTCTTTTCACCAATTATTCTTTCGGTTCCACCTCATTTAGATCAGCAACTCAAACAGGTTCAATCTGTGGTTTTAATCAAGGTGTGTTTCAGTCAGTCGCCTGTTGGTGGCGTCACTTCCTCTTTGGCACGTGTCAGTGTTTGTCTGAAGAATCAAAAGTGACTTTTCATCCAGTTGGAAGCTGAGCAAAGGTTAGCGTCAGCTCGACTCACAGCCAATCAGAGACGAGCTAGAGAGACACTGAGGTCACAGGTCCCTCGCCGCTTCACCACACAACTCTGCTTGTTACAGACTGACACGCCCCCTAGTGCATACATACATACAGTGATATTATGGAGTTCACTGTGTAAATCTGTGTGGGTGTGGGTGTGTGTGTGTGGGTGTGTGTGTGTGTGTGTGTGTGTGTGTGCCAGGCATGGAGCTGAGCACCACTGAAGGCCAACTGTGCATCAGCATCAACACACACACCGTCAGACTGTCCCCAACCACGGTAAGAAAACAAAACACTGAAAACACTTTATTAATCTGTTTGCTCATTTCTAAGTGTGTGAATGAGGTTTTGTTTTTATAACAGACAAATATCTGCATTCGAGTTAAGTCACTTTGATTCTTGAACAGGATCCAAAACCACAGGAGCTGAACCGAGTTCTATAGGATTCATAAATAAATGTGTGTTTCAGCTGGAGGACTTCGACCTCCCTCCTCTGGTGCTGCGGAGGTTCTGCAGTGATCCCGACTCCGTCCTCGACCCGTCCTCCACTGGGAGAACTGTTTGGTGTCATGTGCTGCCCAGGTGAGACAGCGCCACCTGCTGGTCACAGTGCAGAGGCTTCACAGATTCACTTCTCTGTGATATCAAAATCATAGAGAAGTGATAGCAATGATCTGTGGTGGCAAGTCATTGCTATAATAATTAAAATGTATTAAACCTAGATTAAATAAATAAAGTAAAATAAATGATCGAAATATGAAAATAATTAATATTTATAAGATTTTAAGATTAATATATTTCCTCAGTTCTTATCACAGAACAGTTTACTGCCCAGACCACTGTTACATCGACTGTGACCAGCAGGTGGAGCTGCAGGTCTGATTCAACTCAAACCTGCTGCAGATTCTCACCAGATTCCCTCACCACTGCTGTGTGGGTGTGTGTGTGT
This sequence comes from Platichthys flesus, assembly GCF_949316205.1. Taxonomy (NCBI): domain Eukaryota; kingdom Metazoa; phylum Chordata; class Actinopteri; order Pleuronectiformes; family Pleuronectidae; genus Platichthys; species Platichthys flesus. The sequence goes on from NC_084965.1 coordinate 781,344, forward strand.
GTGTTTGTGTGTGGTTGTGTGTGTGTGTGTGTGTATGTGTTTGTGTGTGTGTGATCAGCATGAAGAAAGGTCAGATTATCACCATCAGCCGTCAGCTGCCCAGAGACGGACCCTTCAGGACCTACACAGACCTGCAGAACCACTGGAACAGCCTGGTACACACACACACACACTCACACACACACACACACACACACACACACACACACACACTTAAAACACATCTGTAGATATGACAGCAAAAAGAGAAAAAAGGAACTTAATAAATCTGTTTCTCTATGTTCAGCAGGGACAGTTTTCCAAACCTCAGTTATTTAAAGCAGAAGCAGCAAGAATCATGAAATACTTATGATTTATATTTATTTAGTATTTAATTAGATGACCTGATCGATATGATCACTTCATTCATTTAAAACACTGGAAGAAGCTTTTCTTTGAGGTTTATGATCGTTGTCAAAGTGTAAATGACAGTTGAAAGTCTTAGTTGATACAATAAATGTTGTTTCCAGGATGCTCAGTGACAGTTTGTGTGTGTTTGCAGTACGGCTACAGACTCCCTGAGCTCCCAGAGGCAGAGCTGGTTTACTGCAGCGTTTACTTCAGGCTGCTGGGAGAGACTCTCTTCACGTATCCTCACAGGAACGAGTGCAGGTCATAGGTTCAGTATCAGGAAGAGCAAATGTACAGAATCTGATGAATATTTAGTGTAAATCTCAGACTCGTTCTAAATACTGAGGTAGAATCATTTAAAACAGTCGAATAATAATGAAACAATAAAAAAGTTTGCTGTTGATAAAGTCTTGATCCGTAGAATCTGTTCTGTGTCTAAAAGCTGCAGAATGATCCTTTAACTCTCATCCTGAGCAGTTACCCTCTGAGCTGCATCCGCCTGCAGCCGGCACAGTGCTCCCCCCGGGGCGACCTGCAGGGGGCGCTGGGCTCCTTCCTGTCTGACATTAGGGACAGAGTGCAGAGTGTGTGTGGCTTCCCTGCACGCCTGACCAGGAAACCCTGTTACCACACAACCAGTCTGAACAGTGCTGCATCTGCACAAGTACAAACACACACACACACACAGAAACACAGATATATCATCATCTTGATCGCCCCCTGGTGGCTGGCTGCAGTTTAGGTCATAAACCTCAATGTTAGCAGATGGGACTCAGACTAAACTAAAGTATAAAGCAGCACTTGATTATTCTTAAAGTTTCCTTCTTCTCTTTCTTTCTGTTTCATGTCCTCACTTTACATTCAGGTTATTGAATACAAGTGTGTCGAGGCCTGAGTTCGGGGGGGGGCTTCCAGGCTGTGAAATCATAATGGACAGGTTTATGGTCCCAGAGTTCTCAGAGGTAATCGTTGATGAAGAACTTTAGAGGAAACACATCCGACTCATCGTCCTGGGAAAGAAAAGCAAGTGAAAAAAAAAGATTTTAATAACAACAATGAATTGTTTGTCTGTAAATACAAAATCCTTTATTGCGTTTTTAACTCTAATGAATCCTGAACGCTCACTAGTCGTAAAAGCTCTGTTATTGCCTGTGATAATAATGAATCAGGTTCTGGTCTATGGATGAAACTATAAACCTGCTGTAAGAAGCAGGCAGATTAAAGTGATCTCTCATCTTGAGACGCAGGAGAGATAAGTGTCGAGCCGACGTGTGTTTTATCGACTGGAGAAACCTCAGGTGAGCTCGACTCACAGTGAGGAGCTCAGGTATTGATGGTGTTCAGCAGGACCGTCCACAGGAGCTGGAAGCTGTTGTGTGAACAGAAGCAGCTGAAGTGAAGGCTCCCGTCTGTGGAGCCGCTTAGTGAACAGTTTGTTCCACATTATTCAGACAGGCTCACACTCTGTGGTTTCAATCTGCGTTTTACGAGCTGCTGTCTTCTCTCCTCTGTCTTCCTCGGTGCTTTACGGCCTCACCTAGAAACCAGGGTTAGGAACGTGTGTGTGTCTGTGTGCAGGAGATTCTGCAGCGTGTGATTTACGTCCAGTGTCAGATTTAAGTGCTGGTGAGTGTGTCCTGTGTGTAATGTGTGTCAGGCTCTCATGCTAGAGTCTCAACAAAGAGATGAAAAGATAAAAGATAAAAGAAAGGTATAGTGGTCCTCCTTAAGCTGTTTACACACATGAACTGTGGACCCTGTGTGGACCAGGAGGTCAGAGTTCCTCTGGCACATATGAAGACCACAGCAGGACGTGTTCACAGCAGGGGGGTCTCCAGAGCATCACATCGATCAGCTGCAGAGATCACATGTGTTTCTTTACACCACATCAGAACCAGCGTCTCCTACTGACATGACTCCGTGTGAGTGACAGCTAGTACTGTCCAATGGGTGCTGGTGGGAGCTGTAGGTGGGCGTGTACAGTCCGCAAGTGCTCAGTCAGGCTCCTCCCCCTGCTCCTCCAAATATGATTACTTCTAGATTTAGAAGACCAAGATGACGCTGGACAAGAAGTTAAACTGAGGTAGTGTGTGGTGACAGTGGGTTGATGCCTGGAGTCGATACCACAAACCAGTGAGACGCTGGGTCGACTCCACAGACCAGTGAGACACTGGGTCGATGCCACACACCAGTGAGACGCTGGGTCAATGCCACACACCAGTGAGACGCTGGGTCGATGCCACACACCAGTGAGACACTGGGTGGACTCAGTGGTCCATACGCTTCACTTTGATAAATCTTTGACTGGCTTCTCCTCTTCCTCAGGTGCAGAGTCGTGAACAGGTCAACCTGACCACTTCCTCCTCCGTCAGGCCCGTCCTCACCCAGCTCCCTGCTCATCCTCCAAGACCAGTGAGACCCTCCTTCAGCTCGCAGCCAGCAGCCTGGCCCCCCCGCTCCCAGCAGGACAGAGCTCCTGGGCTTCTGGGTAATGGAGGTGGAGTCGAGAGCAGTTTGACTCAAAGTCAAGAGAGTAGAGGAGATGGAGACTGGCTGTCATCTCTGTTTTCCTTCTCTGATGTAGCTCCTCCGCTCTCCTCCAACTCCTCTTCCTCTTCTCTTCAACTCTTTCAGCCAGCTCCCTTCCTCTCCTCCTTCTCCTCTTCGTCCTCTAGCCAACTTTTTCAGCCAGCTGCCTTCCTCTCCTCCACCACCTCTTCCTCTTCTCTTCCACTCTTTCAGCCAGCTTCATTCCTCACCCCTTCCTCCCTCTCTTCTTCTTCTTCTCATCTACTCTTTCAGCCAGCTTCATCCCTCTCCTCTTCCTCCTCTTGCTCCACCTTCTCCTCAGTCCCCCCCCCTCTTCCTCCCTCGATAAGCCCTGCTCCTAAACTGGTTCCCATCTTCAAGAACAAGAACCCATCACGTCACATCAATGTTGCCCTGCTGGGGGCCCAGAAGCAGAGGGAGCAGCTGGGCGGAGGAGGAGAGGAGAGGAGGAGGCTGACGCTGCCGGCCGTCGGGAGGAACACACCTGCCTCTGCTCCACCTCCTTCTTTTCCATCCTTTCAAGTTCCTCCTCAGCCAATCACTCCTCGCTTCATCTGGCGCCCCGAACCTACCTGCAGCACCGGTCCTCCGCCCTCAGCTCCGCCCAGAATCAGGCACTTATCCAGCCTCAGTCCTGGGCCGAGGTCCAGACCCGGGCTGGTCCTCGCTCCAAACACAGAGACGAAGCACAAACCCAAGTCCAGCTCGGGAACCCACCTGAAGGCCGGAGCTGAGAACACCCCCGCTGCTCAGAACAGCCGTCCTCAGCAGGAAGACGCAGCTCAGCAGCCAGCGGCTGCAGAGGCTCCTCCCCCTCTGACCACCTCTGATAAGGACCGAGACAAGAAGAGCCGAGCGGTGAGTGAACACGTGTTGAGATTATCTGTCCAGGATTAAGTGTGTAACTCTGTTAACTAACAGTCGTAGAGATCTGTATGATTATTATTCATGTTCCTTTCTACTCAACCAGAGAAAGTCTCTGTGTCCATGGTTTATGTATCTGATCTCAAGACTTATGGATTCGTTATGGTGATAAAGTGGCCAACCCGCCCTGTGGCGTACGGGCTCTCAGACTACCGGTGGCTTTGTGAAGGAGCCTGAGTCCTGACGTTCAGCATCAGAAACAAATGTTCCTTCATGGTTTCCTTTGATCTGTTTTGATTTCACAGTGTAATTCAGGGACTAGAGAATTCTGTCGGTCATACATGTTTTCTCTTGTGTTCATGAATGACCTCCATGAATCATATCCCTCCTTCAACCTGAGCAGGTTCCTGTGAAGTCACGGTGGCTTTAGCGCTGCAGCTCGATCAGTTCCGCTCTGAGTCCATGTCGACGTTTCTACAATCTGAAGAAATTCATTTTGACGTTCCTGAGATGTTGAAATGTTTCTTAAGTGAAGGGAAATCTCTTGAGGATTTGTTACTGATGACGTCTCTGTTTTACATTAATATCTATGAACACATTCACTAAATGATTATCCTGAGACAGCAGCTACCAGCTGTTCATGTGTTCTCTGGCTTTTAAATCAGCTTTTGTTTTAACAGTTTTCACTGGTCTGATTCATTCGGTTTGAAAAACGCTTCTTTCTATGAAAACACAGAAGAAATCCTAATGGACCCCAGGCTGAAGCCATTAGCTGCAGGAAGACGTGGACATCCAGGTCCCTGAGACCGGGGGGGGGGGGGGGGGGTTCAGGACGTATGAGCGCTGCTCTTATCAGCTGCTGATCGTCCTGTGGTTTCTGTTTCAGAGAGTTCGGTTTGAATCAAAGCCAAAGAAATCCAGAGCCGCGGTCCAGGACGTGGATGTGGAGACACTGGCCCGAAGCAGCCAGGTGATGAACTTCTTCATTCTCTTCACTTCTTCTATGTTTCCCTCCTCTTTCTCAAAAAGACACTCAAACAAACATCACCTACCTAAAAGACAGAAACCATCTTTGAGAAACATTTATTTAACGAGTTCTTTGATTTCTTTAGTCCCATCTGCTAACATGGAGCAGGCGGATCATGACTTACACAGCTGCAGGTCAGCAGAGTCCATCGTGTGGATGCTTGTCGGTTCTGAACCCGCTTGTGGAAGTAGTAATGGATCTGGCGTCTGATGCTTTAATATGAAACTCAACTGAACAGCTCTTGTCAGATCAAGGGGCAGTAGAGTTCTCCTCTTGATAGGAGACATCATGAGGGCTGGACCAGCTGGTGACACAGATCAAGGACGTCCTCTATAGAGTCTGGTTTGGTCTTGATGGAGCTGGTGAGCACAGGTTTGATGCTGTGTGATGAACCTGCCCCCCCCCCCCCCCCCCCCCCCCTGCAGCTGCTCTGAGGCTGAACAGTTTGCCCTGTTTGAAAACTGAAGCCTGGTCCCTTGTTTCAGGAGAGTGGAGACTTGACGGCTGATGAATGTCCTGCCTCTGCGTCCTCTTAAACCTGCTTCAGGCGGCGGACAGACATTAACGTGACGTGTTGAAGTGTGTTGTTGTGTTGTTGTGATGAATAGCGGCGCACACGCTCCTGTCAGCCTCGGTTTCCCACTAACATCCTTCCACTGGGCTGTTAAAGTGATGAATGGTCTGGAGGAGCCGGGAGCCCACAGGCAGCCGAGCAGATCACTGACCACATCCATCAGCTTTACAGCCTCGACCTGAAAGTTCCACCAAACAATTCATCAGTTACACTTTCTGCTTTACTGCTGTTCACACACCAGCATCACAGTGCACGGCCACAACCAGTCTGCCACAACATTACCTTCCCTGCTCCTCTTGTACCAATGAAAACCAGTTAAACCATTCTAATCTATATTAGACTAGTGTCTCGTGATGTGAGACAATTCTCATCTGTCTGCTGATCTGAGGAGATCCAGTTTGGTTCGTCCCAGATACAAGTTTGTCAAAGATGGTTTCTTAAAACCTCTGTTTGTTCACCTGTTCATGTTTCTGATCAGTTTGGTTTTCTATCAGTTATTTGATGATATATAAATGGGCTGAGACGTCATGATTGACAGCTCAGACCGAGAACAGGAGAACCGACTCTGATTGCAAATTACCTCATCGGCACAAGATGGCAGAGTTCCCATCTGGGACATTTCAGCTTCATCTCTGGTATCAGTGTCTCTGTTCTGTCCCCTTGTGTCTCTGTCTCTACTAATTCCTTGTTGACGTTCTTCTGGCTCCAGTTGTCCAAAGTGAACTCTGCCACGCTGATGTCCTGGTTGAAGGGACGAGGACTGAGCGTCACCACCCGACTCAGGAAGGAGGAGCTGATGCTGAGGGTCATGAGCTGCCTGGCTGAGGCCTGAGACACACACACACACACACACACACACACACACACACACACACACACACACACACACACACATGTTGAAGAGTTGGATGTATCGTGTTGGACAGATCACATGATCTTGTCCTCGCTGATTGAGACAGATTTTCAACGTTCAATTCTCTCGTCAGCTTCTTCCTGTTTTCACATCTTTAACCGTCTGTAGTTTATTCTATGAAACTTTAATATGACTTGATATCTTTTATCAAATGAGTTTTCACCTTCTCAGTATTTCACCTCTTCAGATGTTGTTTTAAAAACCTGTCGTGAATCTGTTTTATATGACTGTTTATGTGGAGTTTATTCAAAAGTTGTTTGTTTGCCATTGTTTTATTAATGTTTATAATTATTTATTGAAACTGTTCAAATTAATATAAAAAATCACTAAAAGTTTGATCTGAGGACAGTTTGTCCTTCATCCTTCATGTCGTCTCTGAGTTTTCCAGTTGTGCCAAGAAGCTGTTTTACTGACACACATACGCACACACCCACACACCCACACACATACACACCCACCCACACACAAACACACACACAAACAAGTAATTTGATCTGTATATTAGTTTAAATATGCTGCTGCAGGAGTTTTTCTCATAGTACGTTTGTGTGTTTTATGTCTGCAGGGTTTGATTTCCATCAGGCGAGCAGAGTCTTGTTCTGACAGAATAGTTTGTGTGTTTGTGTGTGTGTGTGTGTGTGTAAGAAGTCGACTTGTTCTGGAAAATCTGTTATTTCATCACTAACAAGTAAAAAGGCCCTGATAGTCGCTGTTGCTTGTGTGTGTGTGTGTGCTTGTGTGTGTGTGTGTGTGTGCATGTGCGTGTGCGTGTGTGTCCATGGGAACAAGGCCACGAATCTGGACTGTGAAAACAACATGAGCTGTATTTGGTGATTATGACTGAGGGGAAATATTTGCTCAGTGTAAACATTGTTAAGTTATTCTATAATCATAAAACCAGATGCAGGAATGACTGAGCCAGCCACCAGGGGGCGATTGAGAGTATTCGGCTTCACTTTTGGGAGCCGTCGTGTCGTCCATCTTTAACAGTTTAAGATTCATAGACTATACATTTGATTTGTTATGTTCTGTATCCCAGCAGCCACTGGTTGGGCCTCTTGCTGTGTGTGTGTGTGTGTGTGTGTGTGTGTGTGTGTGTGTGTGTGTGTGTCCCTCCAACATTCTGTGGAAGTCTTATGTTCCCCACAATGCATTTTGATTGCTTCCCTGCCAGGAAACTCTATCCTGAGCAATGGGACGCTGTAAAATTCCATTAGTTGAGATGTGTGTGTGTGTGTGTGTGCGGGGGGGGGGGGGGGGGGGGTGTATTCACTGTAGGTTATGGGGCATTTCATCATATTCACTCTCTGGATATCAACAGTGTTTAGCCATCTGGCTCAATCCCCTGATACACGTCTGACCTTTGGACACACACACAGTCTCGGAACTGCACACAACAGCTACACACTTCATGTCACTGCAACACAATGCAACACACTGCAGAGTCGGAGTCTTCAGGAGATTTGCAGTCGGAAGTTTCACTTTGTGTCTTTGGAGCGAGAGTGGAGGATTTGTCGGAGCTGCCTCGTTACTCTGTTGTGTTACTGGTTCCTGACTGGTTGTGTGGAGACGAGGGACTCAACACAAAGACTCTTTGTGTGTGTGGGACAGGCCCAGGAGGAAGTCGTGCACCAGCTCGTTGGGTTTTAACTCTTTACTGAGACTCGAGCTCAGAGACGATGTCCTGGGTCCCAAAGGAAGAAAACATGAAACCATGAATCTGTGGAAAGTTAAATGATGAGTTCATATTTAGAGAAAGAAAGAATCTCCTTGAGTCTTCTATTTGTATAAACCAGCTTCCTGGTTTATGTCATATTTACAGTAACCATGATAACTCAGGTTATTACAGTGAAGCTGTAACAACACGTTGTGTTAGAGGAGCAGTGAGGAAGAGGAAGATGAAGAGGACCTTCGTCTTTCATCTCGTCTCATCCCTCATTTCCTGTGATCAGTCTCTTTCATCTCTCTCCTGCCCTCCATCCATTCACCACACATCGGCTGCTTTGGTCTGTTTGCTCGCCTGAAAGATTGTGATGAAAAGAGACGAGTGGATTTCACACATTATTGAATATGAACAGGAAAAGATATTAAACATGGAGACAGAGCTGAATCATAACAGAAGAAGCTTCAGTGTTTCTGTTCCCAGTGAAACCAGTGATGAGACCAGAGGAGGTTCTGTTTGACCCAGACGCTCTGGAGCTGTTCCTCTCTGGTCTCCAGCTTGTTCTCGCTCTGCCGTCTCTCTTCTCTGTTGACATTTCACTCGGAGACGTCTCTGTCCGTCCTCCGGGCGTCGACTTTGCTCTTTTGTCCTCGCAGCGTTTTTTCTTTTGGCCTCGACAATGGAGTTGTCCCCACGGGTCTGAACTGGATCCTCCTCTTCCTTTACTCCTCTCTGTCCTCGTCCTTCTGTTTATGCAGACGGATAAAAGACCAACAAGGGGACAAAAGAGTCTCTGACACCTGAGGACAAAGGGACGAATCTGTGTGTGTTGCTTATAAAACTTGTGTTTCCCACTCGCTGTGACCCGGCCTCCAGCTCTGTGTGAGACTGAAGCCTGTCCTCCCTCACACAGGGACGTGGAGACCGTCCCCTGAAAGAGACGCGTCCTCTCGTATCAAGAGCTCTTAGCTATAAAGTATATTCAATGTTTTAATCATATTTAATTATTTTAGCCTCAGTCGCTGAAGTTCCCTTCATGTAACTGGAGCTGAACCAGCTACTGGTGTTGGTTTTATCTCAGAACACGACATGTGGCACAGTTCGAACCCTGACAGGTCGAACCACTGCTCCACCGTGCCACTCTCTCCTGACTTTCTCCAGGGCCCAGTTTCTGTCTCTTTACCATCGAACTACCAGTCACCTCCTGGGAGGAGGAAGTTCAGGAGTCTGAGGCTGGACGTTTCATTTCTCTCTCAAATTGGACTTTAACTTCTCTCTGAGTCTAATGAGAGGAAGTTGAGACTCATGGAGGAACTTTTTAAACAGATGCATTGAGAGGAACTGAGGTTTGACTTCAGATCCTCAGAATGAGAGTTTTCAGCCTCACAGCAGAACAGACACGTCTCTAATGAGCTCAGCTCTTCATTATTCATGTGACTCCTTGTTTCCATTTCCCCTCAGCGATCGTTTCCTTTGTCTCAACGACGAGACGCAGCCGAACTCCAGAGAAAATGTGTTCCTCTGTAATATGGACTTTTATTTTTTAATTTAAACTTCAATGCAGGAGAAAACAAACGTTTCCATCTGCAGCAGGAATCATCTCCTGAGAACATCTGTGGACTTGAAGAGTTCACCAGAGGATTCACGCATGAACGTCATCATCTACATGAAGCTTTATGAAGTTATGATGATGTGAGCAGACAAAACACAAACAGTGTTTAACATGAAGCTCTGAGATCAGCTGTGATGAAACGACTGCAGCTCGTTGTGTCTCCACGTTGGTGTCGTGTCTCTTCTTTCATTCTTTTCTTTCTTCCTCCTCTCATAGTTTCCTCCTGTTCTCTTCATAGTCGATTATTGTTTTTCAAAATGAACTCTAACTGAACGACCTGAAACATCAGCAGACAAAGAAGAAACAAACACAAAATCAAAATCAGCAACAGACGACATATATATTCAAAAAATGTAACATGTATGTTAGTTTTTGCTCTTTCAGACTTTTCAAAGGGACAAAACCAGATTAATATTCTGAGGAGCTGTAGTGAAGAAGACTTGAAACCAGAGAATGAGACGTGAACTCAACAGGAAAACGTTTCCTGACGTTATGAAGAGAGAAGTGGAGTCATGTTCTCATCTGGAGGCTCCTGTGGAAACAGATACTGACGCTGCTCCCAGTCTGTTCCACTGGTTGATGAAGCAGGCGGAATGTTCCCAGTGGCTCTGATCTGCTGTTTCATGTCCCCTCCTCTGATCTCTGCTTTTTAAAAGAGGTTCCTTTCATCCGACTCCTCCAGCCTCTCAGCGAGCGGCTCAGAGAACAGGCTGATGAGGAGGAGGAAGGTTTCCACGTCTCAGAGTCTGACAGGAACCGACTCTGAGACGCTGGAGGACGACAGGGGGAGAACATCAGCTTCCTTTACAAGCTGCTGATAGGTCCTTCTACCACGGTGGATTCGGGTGAGACGTCCACCTTCCACCTGATCAGTGGACAGGAGGTCGTGGTGACCTCAAAGTGAATGACACAGAAAGAGACAGGAAAGATAACGACCATCTTTATTTACAGTCCATGGAGGAAGCAAAGGCTTGATATCAATAACTGTTCCTCAAACATCATCGCTCCTGCTCCTTCTGAATTTAACATTTCACAGCTGAACCTCAGGACTCAAAGATTCTCAGGACTCGTCTGGATCAGGAAATCTCTTTGAAACCTCCCTCTGCCTCGGTCATGTTCTAGCAGATGGTTCATTTGTTCCCGGAGCTCTAATCCATCGTGATGAGAGCCTGTTCCCATGAAGCCTTTTTGTTTCTCTTACAGCAGAAACGATTTCTTTATCGTTCTTCATCAGCAGACGAGGCCTGAAGCACAAAGAATCCAAGGACCAATCAGATCTCAGTCAGTGCCCCTAGTCCCACCCCTGGATCCGCCCCTGCATATAGCAAGCAGTTTAAAATCTGTAGTATAAATAATCTGGAACAAACAAACTACACATTGTACATTTAACACTGTGGATATGGTTCAGATTAAATATATCGGTTAAATATTTAATTTATAGAAAGAGTTGCAAATTATTTTATTACACAGGAATGAAGATTTAATTCAGATTAAATCTCTTTCTAACCTGATTGACAGCTTCCCTTTCTGAGCTCGAGCAGTCGACGTCCTCGGAGCTGAAGACACAATGAAGACACTCTGAGGACACACACTCGCTCTGAGAAGACAAACCAGTTCCTCCACTGGGAGTGGGAGCAGTTTGTTGTGGTTTCATCTGAGACGTCGCTCTCGGTCCGGCCTCCACCGGTCTGGAATGTGAAGACTGCGGCTGGCCAATTAGAGCATTAGTTCCTGCTGCATGGAAGGACACACACACACACACACACACACAGACTGGGTTGTTTTCTTTGGCAGTGACACCTGGACTGAAGCCCGTATCCAACCTGAATCTGAGTGTGACTGATGGATCAGGTTCCTGCTTGTGAATCTATTGTTTCTTAATCCTAAATGTATTTGTACTTTTGGCAGCATTCCTCATAAGCTCCAGTTCAGGTTTGGAAACGCAGACGTTAATGAAGATGGACGGTCAGACATGCTCCACTAATCCTCTCAGCCCGTTTCTATTTCACTAAATAACTTAGAACCAAACAGAAACCTTCTTTTTAGTTTGGGCCAAGTCCCATCTGCTAACATGGAGGAGGCTCGGTTGATGGGGAATACTGCAACCAGCCACCAGGGGGCGACTTAGACTATTTGGCTTCACCTTTGGGAGATGTCAAATTTCCTCGAAGTTGAGGAATTAACCAGCCTGGAAGAAGCTGCAGGAAGCTGGGGGGAGATGGAGGAAGCTGCAAGAAGCTGGGGAACTGGGGGGGACTGGAGGAAACTGGGGTGAGCTGGAGGAAGCTGGAGGAAGCTGGAGGAAGCTGGGGGAAACTGGAGGAAGCTGGGGGGAGCTGCAGGAAGCTGGGGGAACTGGGGGGGAATGGAGGAAGCTGCAGGAAGCTGGAGGAAGCTGAAGGAAGCTGGAGGAAGCTGGGGGAAGATGGGGGGAGCTGGGGGAACTGGGGGGGAATGGAGGAAGCTGCAGGAAGCTGGGGGAACTGGGGGGGAATGGAGGAAGCTGCAGGAAGCTAGAGGAAGCTGCAGGAAGCTGCAGGAAGCTGCGGGAAGCTGGAGGAAGCTGGGGGGAGCTGCAGGAAGCTGGGGGAACTGGGGGGGAATGGAGGAAGCTGCAGGAAGCTAGAGGAAGCTGCAGGAAGCTGTGGGAAGCTTGAGGAAGCTGGGGGGAGCTGCAGGAAGCTGGGGGAACTGGGGGGGAATGGAGGAAGCTGGGGGGAGCTGGAGGAAGCTAGAGGAAGCTGTAGGAAGCTGGGGGGGAATGGAGGGGGTGTCTGACCCTTTAATTAGTGGAGTTACAGGGACGTTCACTCACGGCAGAGAAACGTCTGTCCTCAGCAGCTCGGTTTAGAGGAGTCGGGTTCAGAACAACATGTTGTTGAGCTGAAAGACAAAAAGCTTCTGTGCAGAACGTTTCCTCGTGTCGTGCTCTCTCACTCTTTCTTTCTCTTTCCATCTTCGATCCACTTTCAGTTTCCTCTTTTTCCTGCCTGTGATCTAATGTTTGTTTCAGAGGAGGCGTTCGGTCCCTCGGACGTTTCCTCTGAGTTGATGAACTTCAGCTTCACTTGGATCCGAGAACAGGACGACACAGATTTCAGTCCAGGAAAAAACGTGAGCTGCAGTTGAACGATGTGAGAGTTGTGTTACTAAAGAGAGAGACAGAAACAAACAGCCTGGAGAACAAGAGCACAACCAGTCATTTGATTTCAAAATGTTTTTATTAATAACAGTGATTCCTTCGTTTCAAACCCGATCGTAAACGTTAAAACTTTATGGTTCTTCAGAGCTTCAGAGTTTCTGGCTGCGACAGCTTCCTCAGTAACAAACCTCATGGATCTGGAATGATCTGAGTCTCCAGAGGCGTTCATCATCCTGAGCGTCCTCTGGCAGACGAGTAGGAACTTGTCTCCTCCTGCAGCAGGGGAGCGAGTTCGGACTGGAAGGAGAATCTTCAAGTGTTGCAGCGTGACACAGATTGGAGGTTTCACAGAGAAGCGTCCTGAAACGTGAGGCAAGAGGCAAGTGTTGAGTTCTCGGGTTCAGGACAGAAACTCGAACCTTCAGTGGACGACGACAGTTTCTCTAACCTAAGTTTGAAATCACTGTTCAGTTCCCAGGACGTCCTTCAGTCTGCTGCCTCGGTCCGAGCAGAGGACGGGACCAGAGGACACAGGACGGTCCTGCAGGAGAAGAACATGATGCATCACAAAGTTCACACACTGGTTAACGTGAAGTGGCTTCAAGTGACCGCTACAAGACGAAGGCTAAAGGCTCTTTTATTCTGCCTTCACGTACAACGAGAGATTCATCCTCTAGAGGGCAGCACAGAGTTGAGAGATTCTGACAAACATGGCCACAGAGGAGGCGATGATCTAAAAACCTGTTGTTTCTTTACGAACTCCCAAAGTCTCTCTTAAGAAAGTTCGGCCTCTGTAGAAATGTCTTCCTCATGTTCTGTGTTCACATCCCTGAGTTTTGAGAGGACGTGTACGAATACGAGTAAATGATGGAGAGTACAGAAAGTCTCTGACGCTGAAACGCAGTGTCAGAAGCAGAAGTACACAACATCTACACAAAACTCCTTTTCATCGTCTTCTCTCAGTCCACCCAGTCTCCTGGCGGATCGTACCAACTGGTCTTCCAGCCTTTCTCCTGGGAGTGTTGAGGTTTTCCAGTGGCAGAGTCCAGAGCAGAGCTGGAACCGTCCGTCAGGTTCAGACTCTACTTCTGACTGAAGTGTTTGAGGAGCAGCCGCTCTGGGTTTCATCATCAGGCGGCTCAGAATGAATATCAGCTTCATCGTGAACTCAATAAAACTCCAAACATCGTTTTAGATTTTATTATTTTGATGTAAACAAAGATTCTCATCCCCTCGTCTGTCACACAAAGATTCTCTCTGTTTATTTACAAACATGATCAATTCAGTACAGTAGCTCATTACTGATCTCTGGTTCAAAATAATATCTAATGGTTCAGTCACTGCCCTTCTGATGCAGGCTAACTGCCCCCCCCGTTTCCAGTCTTTATGCTCAGCTAAGCTAACGACCTCTGGCTGTAGCTTCATATTCACCCTTTATGAGGAGGATCATGTTCAGTCACTCAAATCAACATGTTGTTTTTAATGAGATGAAATTCTGTTAGAGACAAAGAATCTTCATAACTTTTACAGAAGCTGGATGCAAATTGTTTTTAATAAAATAAGTCTTAGAATAAGTTACCTGCCTTCAAGAACATCAGATTAATACAAACCAACTAAACAATGAGTAAAGATCAGAGAAGACGTCAGTGAAGTTAAATCATGGAGGAGAACGTTTCACTTTCTATGAACAAAGATGTTTTTCAGTTTCTCCTCAAACGAGAGAGTTGATTGAATCTCATGGAGACTAACTGGTTTCATGAAGGAAACATCCAGGATCCAGGAGATGTTACTGGTCAGGTCCCAGTGTCCAGGCCTCGTGTACAGATGAGATCTGCAGAGTTTGTCTCCTGGATGGACTCAAAGTCTAAGAACATCCAGAACCTGCAGCAGGAAGTTCCTCCAGTTCAGACACAAGAGCATGAGTGAGATCTCCTGACGGGTCCAGAGCCTCTGGACCTGAACCTCAGACTGGGTCTCAGATGGTCCTCATCTCTAGAGACTCCATCTCGTTGGCTTCTGATTCTTTCCTGAGAACAAGAGTCTCAGAGAAGAGTCCAGAAGACACAGGACATAAGACTCCAGGTCCAGGCCTGATGAAGACCTGTTTCTCCTCCTTCCTTCATCTCCTCAGAAGTTCAGTGCAGCATGATCTTTCTCCTCCTGGGCTCCTCCTCGCTCACCTGAAGCCCCTCCATCATGGAGGAGGCGGGTCAGGATGTTGAGGAGACGCTGATGAACGTCTCTGCCGCCTCCTGCTGCTCCTCCTCCTGCTGCTCCTCCTCCTGCTGCTCCTCCTCCTCCTGCTCCTCCTCCTCCTGCTCCTCCTCCTCCTGCTGAATCCTCTTCTTTTTCCTCCACACCTCCGTCTGTTTCCGAACACGCCTGCACCGCTCGCTGCAGCTCCACCTGTTGGGAGGAAACACAGACATCTGTAGATCACTGACGGGAACTGACAGAAACTGACAGAACACACTGGAGAAGCATCTCACCTGCAGGGGGAGCCCTGCTTTGGCCCCGAGCAGAGTCGGAGAAAACCAGGGTCGGAAGATCTTCTCACAAATCACCTGAAGAGGAAGAGAAAAAGAAAAGTTTAGAAAGTACGATGGATGAAGAGGAGCAGAGGGATGTCCCTCGTCTTCTCCTTTGTTCTTCTCCTCTTCTGTTCATTCCTTTGTGCCGCAGTGTGAAATGTTTATTTGCATATGGAGACAGACAAACTGGTCTGCAGGAGAGAGGAACAGGTGGAGGAGAAGAGAGGAAGAGGAGGAGAACAGAGGAGGAGGAAGAGGAGGACAGAGGAGGGAGGAGGAGGAGGAGGAGGAACAGCATCAGAGTAGATGCTCCTCTCACCTGCAGGTTGCTGTTCCGGCGCTGGGGGCTGCACCTCCTCTGGACGCATCTGGACGAGCAGTCGAAGAAGTTGCAGTCTTCATCACTGCTGCAGTTCTGGTCCAGGATGTCCCTCATCTTCGGCTCGAAGAACGCCATGTCCACGTCGATCGCCACCACCTGGCAAACGTGAGAGGACATCCAGAATGAACACAGTGTCCGTCCCATGTGTCCCCGTGATGTCATCAGTGGTCATCATTGGAACCATATTTAAGAGATTCCCTCAGAGAGTTCTTCAGGTTCATGATGATGTGACGGACACTCTGAAGACATGACGTCTTTAATACTGAGACGAAGACCAGAGGCTGTTTCTACTTTACGAGAAGACACCTCCTGTGACCTGGACGTGGACTCACCGTCAGGTCCGTCCTGATGGCAAAGTTCTCCGGCTTGATGTCACACAGGTGCAGTCTGTGGGTGAAGTCGTGGTCAAAGTGCCAGACCATGTCCAGGAAGCTCAGCGCGATGCGGTGGACCATGTCCCGGGCTGTCCACCTCCCGCGGGCCCCCCCGAGGTCCTGTCCCCGCAGCCCGGACACGTCCTCCAGGGAGAAGATGTTCTGGTCCCAGGCGTGTCCTGCAGACAGGAACTCCACGGCGTAGAAGTGACCACAGGAGCCCAGGACCTTCGCCACGTGGACGCTGAGGTCCTGCAGGACTCTGAGGGACGGGGGGGGGGGGGGACGAGTCAGAGAAACAATATATACAGACGAGGTTTTCATTTTCTAGCTGAAGGATACACACACACACACACAGACAGACACACACTCACAGGGACACACACACACACACACATGGACACACACAGACACACACACTTGTCACAGCAGCTCTGTCCCCAGGCCTCCAGATAAGCAGCCGGTCACCTTCTCCTCACCAGGTTTATTTTTGGACTCGGCCGAGCGTCTCTTTGACTCATCGTCCTCCAGATGTCCCACAGAGACAGTTTGGATTTATGGAATCATGAAAACACCATTTGTCTAAACTAGGACCCTGGTCTCACATTCCGTGGTCATGTGAAAGCTGTGGACTGATGTTTCAGGTCAGATTCCCTGGATCTCTGTGGAGGAGGTGCTGCTCACCTGAGGAAGGTGTACTCCTCCTGCTGCAGCAGGGACCACAGGGACGCCAGCTCTGCTCGGGAGAAGCTCTTCTCTTGGTTCTTCAGCTTCTTCCCCCACAGTTTGGCCAGAGAGCTGTTACTTCCTCCTCCTCCTCCTTCCTCATCCTCGTCTTCCTCAGCCAGCCCCAGCGAGTTGCGTACCTGACATCAGAGGAAATATGAATATTGGTCTGTGAGATCAGCAGATGTATTTGAAAGGACTCGATGTGACCTACTTCCAGAGTGGCGTAGAAAACCACATCGAGAGGCGAGAGCTCCTCGGCTGTGTCCTGTGGAGCAGAGGAGCAGATTGATGAGATCATTATGTCTCCTGATCTGATCTGATCTGATCTGATCTGATCTGATCTGATCTGAGAGACATGAAGAGAAGCTCAGGTGTCACCTGGTAGTCCAGGATCCCCAGAGGCTCGTACGAGGAGAAGTTCTCCAGCTTGGACTTCAGGATGATGGGTTGTCCTCTCCATCGAGCCTCCATCACCTTCTTCCCGTTCTCGTAGTAGAGGCAGCGCTTGTACTCGACCAGGCCGAGGACGCACAGGTCCTCACACATGTCCCCCGTCACCGAGCCGTCCCCAAACTCCAGACACTGAAGGACAGAGCAGAGGTCAGGGGACAGCACCGACTGAAGGGGTCCACACAGATCCTTCTACTCAGGTGCTGGAAAAGGACATTTTAAACACTTTGATTCAAACCTGCCAAACGTCTCCAGACTCACGTGTCACTGACCTCCTGTCCTCACTAACACTGATATTTACAGTTTACACTCAAACTGCATTTAAAGTCACTGAAGCTGAGATTGTTACAAACGTATGAATCATGTGAGGCTGGAATGAGCTTTCAGGGAGCAGCTGGAGCGATGGAGTGAAAGACGACATGTTGGTAAAGAGTCAAAGTTTTAACAAGGACACAGAGTTGATCTCAGCAAACAGAGCTGAGAACTTCTTCACATCAAGTGACTTTCAGAACTGGTTAGATCTGGATCTCCACAGAACGGGTTAGATCTGGATCTCCTCTCTATTTGTGGTTTCCTTCCTGTCGGCTCAATGTGACGTGAAACCACCTCTGATGTGTTTCAGTTTCTCCTCAGCTGAAGCAGATGATTCTTCTTCTGATCAAAGTCGGTCACGTGCACACGCAGCCTGTGAAGTGTCTGAGCAGCTCAGCGTCCAGGAGGTGTGAGGACCAGGTCAGGGATTAGACCCGTTCTGATCCGGATCACCTGACTAATCCTCTCATGGGCCGCCGATCCAACACAAACATCAGGCAGTGAGAAGCTCAGAGACCTGGACTCACACCTGCTGCAACAACTGCTCTTCTCCTGCTGGGTGAACACAACTACTGTGTAAATACACAATAACACAGTCACCTCATGTGTCAGGATTTCACATTTCACACGCTCGGCCAGCTGGAGCTGATCTACACACACTCACAGGAGGTTTCACTGGTTTCACTGGTTTCACTGGTTTCACTGGTTTCACTGTTTCCCCTGTGATGGTGAACTCCAGAGATTAGAGGACATGAGGAGCTGATCTGAAACATCTGTAATGAGAACTGGAACATCTGCAGAGAGAAGTGGCAGCTGCACCTGTCCTGTGTGTGTGTGTGTGTGTGTGTGTGTGTGTGTGTGTGTGTGTGTGTGTGTCTGTGTGTCTGTGTGTGTGTGTGTGTGTGTGTATGTGTGTGTGTGTGTAAACACTCAAAAGGAGAGGGAGGGGAGGTGTTGACAGTCAAAGGAGACTCTGGAATTATCCCCTCCTCAATCTTTTGAATAATGCTTCCTGCTGTCTCACATCTCAGTGAAAGATAGCCATTGTTCAGTGTGTGTGTGTGTTTGTGTGTGTGTGTGTGTGTGTGTCTGTGTGTGTAGTTGGTGTTTGTGAAGCAGCAGCAGGTTGTCGGGTCCGACTCGTTCAAACAGGAACAGGAACTGTTTGGTTCTTCTCCAGCTTCCTCCCACAGTCAGGTGAACTGGAGACTCTACAGGTGTCACTGTGGGTGTGACTGGTTTGTCTCTGAATGTCTGCCCTGTGATTGGCCGACCCGTCCAGGATGCCCTCTGCCTACTGGATGGTTACACTGGGATGTGATCCAGCTTCACAGATAATGAGTGGGTGATTTGTTTTGTGGTTTTACATCTGAACTTCAGCTCAGGTCTCCAAACAGAATCAAGCTGATCTTTCATGAGCTGGAAGGTTGAACTGGTTTCCTGAACCTCCCAGCTCCTCGTCTGATGGGACCTCCTGTCAGAGGAGCGGACTGGGACGTCTGCAAACATCTGCACACATCTGCAGCTCGGCAGCGTTCACATCTCCTCTCTCTGTCCCTGGATTGTCTCCACCCTTCATCACATGTCCCTCTCCAGCTGCTTCCTCCTCCTCAGCCCACAGCCTGTGCACGGTCCCAGCAGGACAGGATCCTCTTCCTGTGAGTGTGTCTTTGTGTGAAACATCTGCATGTATTTGTGTGTGTTTGCATGAGGTTAAGCTGTGTATTCACTGAGCAGCATCTGTGTGTTGGTGAGAGGGGGAAACATTGTCTTTGCTCTGTGGTTTAAACACGTTCTTTTAATTCAGATTCAAATCCTCCTCCAGGAGTTTTCATCCTGAAGTCTTTCACCAGACGATGGTTCAGTTTTTATTTTATCTGTAACTCTGAAGACGTTTCTGATTCAAACTGACTTTAGTCATGAGCGGCTCGGTCCAGATCAACAACGTGGATTCCATTAAGAAGCTGAATCGTCTGAATCGGAGGTTTTCAGGAGCAGCTGATTCACAGAGTGTTTATTTGGCCGACTCCTCTCCGGAGCAAATGAGCTCCAGACGGAAACGTTCAGATCTGTAAATGAAGTCGAGTCCTGAACCAATCGATTTTAAACGTCACCGACAAACAGCTGCAGCTCATTTACACACATGTGTATCTTCAGCCGTCACAATCAACGGCTCCTGTCAGCGAGAGGATTCTGTTTTCAGCCTCCAGTCTTTTCCTCCTTCCACAGATTCTTCTATCTTCTTCTTTCTTCTCTCATCCTCTCAACCTGGCCCTTTATTCTCTTTTATCTCCTCTGCTCATTTATTTTTCTCTTTGTTCCTCCCACTCTATTGTTCTTCTCTCCTTTCTGTCATTTCGACCTATTTCTCTTTTCTCTCTCCTTCCTTTCCCTCTTCACACCATCTGAAGCCCGACAGGAGACTCCTCACAGCTGATACCTGGTTCCATCTTCCTGGGAGCAGTCAGAGAAAGACGAGACGCAGTGAAAGAAGTTCTTTGTTGCCCCGCTCTCACCGTGACATTCCATGATGGTAGAACCTGAACACACGAGGAACATTAAAGACCTTGAGGACATTCCTGTGTGAGCTGAGCCTGAAGGTCGATGGAGCGAGGGACACAAACTGAGGTCGAACGGTTTGTGGAGGAAACGACTGAAACCTTTTTGTCTGAACTCGCTGAACTCGTTAAGGTTTTTCAGGGATCATGAGCCCGAAGCAAGTGTCTCTGGAATCGAGTGATGTGTTTAACTCTCTGTCAATCTAAAGCTTTTCAAAGAGCAGAGCCGGAGGGATATGAGATCTAGAGCTCCGGTGAGTAAGAGTCAGGTGAAAGGATCTGGAGCCAGAACCTGAAGATGGATCAAGAGAGATGTCTTGATTATTTGCATAATTTATATTTAAATACTGTCGGCTCACAAACCAGTGGGTGAAGAATCTCAGGGTGGACAGTTGGTTAAAAGCAGGAGTGAAATTCAGAAACATCTGGAACAGGCCTTGTGCTTCTCCAGATGTTGAATGACCGTGTGCATCCCACGCTGCCTCTGTGTGTGTCTGTGTGCAGAAGGTGATGGATCTTCTGAGTTTCGACCTCAGACCACAGCAGCTCCACCATCATTCTTTCCAGACACTTCATCCCCACAGACGTCAGAGCGAGGGATTCTTGTCTTCAGGGTTCCAGGGTTTGTTGGGGACCGGCCAGATGACTTCTTGTTTCCTGGATGCTGCTCCACGCTGCCTCCACAGATCACGTTGTGGCACCAGACTGCTGTGAAGCTGCTCTGCTAGCTGTTGAGGCTGAGGTTCTAGAAACCCTTCAGCCAGCCTCTCCCTCTAACACCAGCCAATGGAAATACACTTTCTTGATCAGGAAGCTGATCAGGTTGATTGGACGAGTTCTCCCTGGAAGACGACCACAAGCAGCTGGTGCATCGTCCTACTCCTGAGATCAGCAGCTTCACAGCGCCCCCTACAGGCCAGAGACTCCACAGACGCTTCAGCCAAACGAGTCTCTGAGAACTGGACCCAAACATCTGATCTGTTCTGAGCCGGACGAGGGGAACGGACGTCTCCTGTGTGGGTTGATGAAGAGTAGAAAAGCATCACTGTCACCGTCAGCTCTGAAGCAAGTGATGAATCAGCGGTGACAGGAGGTCAAAGGTCACGTTCAGTCACGTACAGTACCCCCACCAGCCTGCAGTGAATCCACACCTCGTAAATGCTCCTGTTGTTCTGAGCAGAACAATACTGAGACTTTTATAGCCTGTGAAATGTTGGAGGTGTGGGCGGAAAGGCTCGTATTCACTGCTGCACACACACAATTTGCACACACACACACAGACACACACACAGCGTGGGTGGACCAGTTGAACTCTGGTTTGGTTCAGTGGAAGTGTAGGATGATCTCACAGCCAGTGAGTCCACAGCTCAGTCTGCACCACTGCTCCTCTGCTAATGAACACACACACACACATTTTCCATTAAACACACACACACATCTTGCACTGCGTGTTTTGGCGGCAGCGAGCCTCCGTAATGAGCGACTGGTTTTTACAGCTGTTGCACTGAACTGATGATGAACAGCAGCAGAGAGAGAGAAGCAGCCGCTGCAGTGACCTGACAGCCGGCCACCAGGGGGCGATCAAAATAATCGGCTTCACTTTGTTTACGGTTGTGATTGAGACTCAGAGGCTGAAGGTCTCAAACCTGAAGACGAGCTCACGCTGCCTCATCATCAAATTAAATAAATCCAGTAAAACTTAACTGTTTGCTGCCAAAAGGCCTGAAGTGAAGAAGAAAGCTGTTAGACACACACACACACACACACACACACACACACACACACACCATAACTCAGCTGTAGTGCTGCCATCTCTCTCTAACCGCAGGCGTCACTTAGTATATGAACTCGGGGGTAAACCCATAATAACAGTGGTTAAAGAAACACGTCTCCCGGCTGCTCAGTAAAACACAAACAAAGAGTCGTTCAGTTCAGAAACGTTGAGTCAGAGGTTTTTCTGCCAAATAAGAACGAGAAACAAGAAGCAGAAATATTTGTGGACGATAGGAACGAAATATTGGTTAAAAAACTCTGTGAACATTTCTCTTGATTTGCCTCTTTCTCCTTTTCACTACAAATTGCAGATAATTAACATCACAGGTCTTATTTCTCCAGAACAATCAGTTGATCCCAGTTCCTCCTCCTCTCAGCAGCCGGGGGGTCCAGAGGGTCCGGGGACCCTCTGGACCCCCTGGACCCCCTGGACCCCCTGGGGCCCCGTGCTCAGTGCAGAGTTCTTGGATCTGTGTTAACTTATCACTGATCAATGTTCACTGCAGGAGACGGGGCTCTTTCTGCAGGTTGGTGAGTTGCTCTCTGAGAGATTAAGTATCTGTGGGTCTTGTTAACGAGTGAAGGGGAAGTGGGGCGGGGGGGGAGGGGGGGGGGGGCTCTACCTGTCCCTCTACCTCAACAACCCGGGGACAGACAAGGAGAAGACAATGAAAGGACGGATAACAGAAGGGGGGGTATGTAAATATAAATGGCCCTTTCTAAGGTAAAGACAACCCCCCCCCCCCCCTTTGTTCAGTTTAGATGAAACAAGTGAATCATCTCTCTTGATCCATCTTCAGTTTCTAGCTCCAGATCCTTTCACCTGACTCTTAAACACCGGAGCTCTAGAAGGAAGTTGATCTGACATGTTTGGTTTGTTCCACCCCAGACTCGCACAGTAACACACCTCACACAGAGCTGCACTGTGTTGTGTTAGCGTTGTGTTAGCGTCCGGCAGCGAGCTGAACACTTCATGAGCTACAATCATCAAGTCGGAGCCGCTCTGTGCCGTGTTTCGGCCTCGGGCTTAAAAACCTGTCAAAACACACAGAGACGCTGTTAAAGAGAACGTGATGAAGAGGCGGGATGCAAATGTGCACACACACACACACACACACACACACACACACACACACAAACACACAGGCTGCACATAGAACAGAGGTAGCAACATAACTAGCCTCGGCTGATTCTGATCTACGAGGCTCATGCAAATACTCATACACACACACACACAGACACACACACACACACACACACACACGCACTCTTCTAACAACACTTGCATTGTTTCTCCTCCAACACTTCAGAACTTCTCCTTTTGACCAAAAACTGTTTCAAGCATCTGAAACTACAGAAAGTTTCACCACATCACATTGAGCCGATGCTTTTATCTAAAGCCACTTACAACAAGTGCAACATCAGGTTCTGAACCAGAACCTGAACCTGGACCAGAACCTCAGACTTTCTTCTATGAAAGTGGCAGCTCCAGGATCTGTGGCCAACATGTGAGGATCTCCTCTGTCTGTGTTTGCTGGGATCTGTTCCTCACCAATCAAAGCCCTGGAGACGAGGCCTCTTCTTTCTGATCGGGTTTGTTTTTGTGAAACTCATTTTGTTAACAAGAGGCTGAAGTTCACGACTGACCCAAATAAAGAGGACTAAAGAGAATTCTCCAAGTAAATAAACAGTTATGTGTCATCTACAGACGAGTCCGGAAGTCGAAGCATTAAACCTTCAATCCTTATCCAATCAGTAAACATATTGTTTATTTTCCTATATAAATTATTTCTGGCAGAAAGATGAAAATAATAGATCCTGGACATGGAAATGCTCTCTTCCTCCTGCTTCTTCTGGCTGTGACACGGCTCAGAGACGCTGGAGCAGCAGTTAGCAACTGATTCAGGGTCAGTGCCGGCTTCAGAGAGAATAACAGAGAAGCTGGTGGTGTTCAAACGGCTTCACTGTGACCCTGAAGGATCGTCTCTCTCTCTCTCTCTCTCTCTCTCTCTCTCTCTCTCTCTCTCTCTCTCTCTCTCTCTCTCTCTCTCTCTCTCACACTCTTTCTCACAGTCATATTTCATAATGAATAACTGTGTAATTCCTCTCGGATGTGAGTACAGTGCAACATGGCAGAAGACAGATGTGGAATCAGAAGGACACTAACAGCTGACCTCACATCTGTTCTGAAGCCGCTCTCTGGAGCAGCTGTTCTCTTCATTCTTATCGGATGTTGTTCCTCAAATCCTCAAACCCTCAAATCCTCAAATCCTCAAACCCTCAGAGAAGCTGCGGAGACGTCGACTCTTCTGAAGAACAGATGAGCTGAATCACTTCATTTGTTTTAGTCTCAACATCAGAGTGACACATGATGTTCAGGACTCGTTCACACCTGGTTCAGAGCTTCACACTCTTCAGGTCAGTCTGAATCTAAACATCAGGTGTGAAAGGTTCCTCAGAGCAGAAGAGGAGTTCTGATTGGCCTGAAGGAGCCCATCATCTGGTGAGTTCTCCTCTGGGGACCACGAGCAGCAGACATCTGGTCTGAGGTGGTTCTGGTCTCATCTATGTTCACAGCTCTCTGCGTGTGAAAACACTGAGAGTTGAGTTTCAGTCTTCAGCCTGAAGGTGAAACCGTTTGTTTCATCAGCAGAAACCATGTTTCCCTTGACGTGTCATAAATATCACGCGTGTTCGAGTCAGAGTTCAGCTTCATGCTCTGACCCAGGATCTGTTAACAGCTGCTGACTTCTTCTCCAGCTCACGACAGAGTGCAGAGCCAGACTCCGGAGGTCTGAGAGTCTCCATCAGCACTTCACACCTTCTTCATTAAGGATTCATTCATTTAAGAGCAAGAAGATTGATTGGGATCAAACCGATATGTTCACATATCAGCAGAACTCAATGTGAATCTTCTAAAGTATTTCTTCTTTGTGAATCCTCCTCATCAAACAGGCAACGTGTCGTTAACTGTAGATTTAAATATCTTGGTTTGAAGAACTTTGTTTTACTCAGGAATCTTCCTGTGTGACTGGAACAGAGTCTCAGCTTCCATTCAGCTTCAGGTTCCATTCAGCTTCAGGTTCCATTCAGCTTCAGGTTCCATTCAGCTTCAGGTTCCATTCAGCTTCAGGTTCCATTCAGTGTCAGCATGTCCACAAACCTTCACAGAGAGAACCAGGTGCCTTCAAACCGACCAGTGTAACAGCCGTGTCATGATCCAACCTCCAAGAACCTTTTGGATCTTTTTATTTATGATTGGACACTTTTTAAATATACGAAGTTTCATGAATTCTACTCCCCAGTTTCCAAATGGATTCAAGTGTCTTTAGAAGAAAAGATGGAGACTCTGCGTTGATCATCGTTTCTGAAGAAGAACGTTTGTTTCTGTTTCTGTGTCACTGACAGAGGTCGTCCTGCACGTGGAGGTTCAGTCAAAAGATCTGCATCAATGAACTCTGCAGGAAGTCATGAACATATAAACGTTCCAGGTTAGATTCCTGAAGAGCACAGCTGCACTTTAAATAAACCTGCTGCTCTCTGCTGCTGTTAAAGAACAAACCAGCAGCGTCAAAACAGACGGAGGCCATAAAAAATGCACCGTCAGGCCATGTAGGGGCAGAGGAATGCTAGAGACATGCAGGGACAGGCTGAGAGCAGCAGATCACAGATTAGACCATAGGAGACCGACGGTACAGCTTTCTGGATCTGTCTCTGGATCTGTCTCTGGATCTGTGCAGGAACTCATGAGACATACGAGATGTACGAGCCCAGGTTCAACCTGAACATCAGCAGGGCAGAGGGAATACGACTCCACTTTGATCTGTGTTTCTCATCAAGGACAAATGCAGCTGTTGATGGATGGATGATGGATGGATGATGGATGGATGGATGGAAGTGGCCATCGTCTCCAAACTCAATGTTTAAGATGGATTTCAAATCAAATCTACATCTTGATTTCCGTCAGCTGGAACTAAAACATTTGTTTTCTGACTGGATCCCAAGTGGAGCAGCTTCCAGCCGAGCAGGTTCCCAACAGTGTATTTATAGTTTGTCTCATGGGATCACGGCCCAGACACAGCAGACCAACAAACATCAAACTTCCTGTTCAAAGAAATAACCAGAATTTAATGATCATTCATTCAAAGTTTATCTCAGTGAAACCTTCAGATCGGTCTTTAGAATCTGGAACCAGGCTCCTGAAATCTGTCCAGCATCCTTCATCCATTCATCTGTTCATCCATCCATCCATCCATCTATCATCATATATCAATCCAAAATGTTCACTTTCTGTTGTTCCATCACTGATTGGTGAGATCTGCGTCTCAGAATGTTTTCAGGGTCAAATATCGACATTGAGGAGTGACCTTGTGTGACCTCAGATCAACCTGATGATTCTTATAACCGTTCACTCTAATCGTGATATTCCTTTACACTTCTGCTGCTCTAATTCCAGGAGTAAGAAGAAGAAGAAGATTGAAAGACTTGTGTTTACACCTGAAGCCATCGAGACGAGTCTGGACCGCGGCTGCTGTGAAACCTGATCCTGATCCATCAGTCAGAGACTCAACACAAAGGTTCTGTTGTTAAATCTCATCCTCCATCGTCTCTCCAGAGAAGATAAGGTGGTTCAGTGAATCGTTCATTCTGCAGACCTGCATCTGTTCTGCATTACTGCTCCGGAGCTGCCACATTAGCCTCTGGAAACTCAAACCCTCCGTCAGCTGCTCTGTGGGCGACGCTCCAGAAACACCGTGTTGACTCTGGAAGGTTAATGTGGATTTCACCAGTTTCCACTTTGGATCTGTGAGAGCTGTGAGTTCAGTCTGTGGGATGAAGAAATGATTTGTCTCTGAATCTCTGTGTGACTCTGAGTAAACTCAACAACAGCAACTGGGTTGATTTGTCACAGGTCGTCACAGAATGCAGCCGCAGCTTTTCTCAATGAGGTGGAAAAGAAAAGTCAGAGGGGGGGGGGGGGGGTTTCCAGTGACAGAGAAGTTCAGGTTTAAAGAATCAACTTCATCTTCATCAGAGAGAAGAAGAAGAAAGACTCGGTTTCAGCTACGAGACGTAATCATGTTAGAAGTTACCTCAACGTGAATCTGGACGGACAACGTGTCTCCACTTCCCTCCGTTGAGCAACATGACCCACTCTCGACCAATCAGGAGTCAGACTCAGCCGTCAATCATGACGTCTCAACTCATTTTTATATCATGAAAAGATTAAGACTTTAGTGCAGAACAAGGTGGAGGAGAAATAAAAACAATAGTTATAGATCTGGGAAATGTTATCTGTGTTTACCCACAATGCACCAGTATATGCTGCACTAGATAAGGCAGCGGGGCCATTAAGAGCCGCTGACCTCTGGCTGTCTGTCCCCCCCCCCGTTTCCTGTAACCGTCTGACCAGCGAGTGGCAGCAGGATCCTCAGAGACGAGAACCTCAGTTTGACACCCGGACAGAGGACGTCTGGACGGAGGGGGGGACAGACGAGGCTTCGGTCTGAGACAGGAGGACATGTTTCTGTCCCGTTCACTGAGATGATCAGTTTCTAAACGGGTTCTGCTGCAGGAACAACATGTGATTAAAGATGGAGACGGATCCAAAGACTCAGACATCAGGTGATTGAGGCTTTGATTCAGTGAATAACACCGGATCCAGAACGTGTTCATAATGTGAAAATGATCCAATAATTCTACTGACACAGTAATATCACTTCTCAACACTAATCAACTGGTCAGAGTAGGTGCACAGAACCGAACCCCCGACCCTCTGGTGCTGGTGACTCACCAGTCTCTGCAGGATCCTCTTGCTCTTGTCGTCGGTGCAGTAGTCGGACATGATGCTTCTGTGAACCAGAACCAGGCCGTTCAGGAACAACCAGGATCCGAACCAGAGCAGGGCGAACACCAGGGTCCCCCGGCGGGACCACAGCCGGAGGCCCAGCCACCGGAGCAGGCCCATCCTGCCCCCGGCCCGCCCCCCTCCACCTGGCACCCCTCCTCCAGGCAGCATGCTGGGAGTCTGGATCCCCGGTCGGAAAGGGTCCAGCTGCAGAGAGAAGCAACAGAACTCTAGATTCCAAATCTCTCTGCTCAAAAATAGAACCAGTTCAGGAGAAGTCAGAAAAAGGTCCAGTCCACTTCTGAGCTCATGTCGTCAGCACCTGTGTCTTTATATCTCCCATGATCCTCTGCAGGAAGTTAAGGTGGAAATCCAAGATCCAGAAATGTGCGTTCAGTCATGAGGAAGAAGAAGAGTAAAGTCTGTGATCATCCAATCAGAGCCTCACGTTCCAGAAGCTGACAGTCCAGCGCTCTGACCTCCAGCTCGGCTCCTCCTCCAGGAGAACTCTCTGTTGCAGGTCTAGTTTTCCATTCTGACATAGGGTTAGGGTTAGGGTTCACACATCAGGTGGGTCGAGATCTTCAAACTGGAAACATCTCAGATCTATAACATCCTGCAGCATGGAGCCTCTCTGCTTCTCAACGAGCTCCTCTGATCAGAAATGGATGAGTTCCAGTTTCCTGGAGGTCAGAACAGAGAAGAACTCCTAGTTGGTGTCGGTGGAGGAGTTCTGTCCTGAAGTGTGGACGATGTCCTCGAGGTGGGACAGATCTGTGACAAGAGGAAAAGAGTTTCTGCTTTAGATGAAGAACAATCAAAGTCTGAATTAATAATCAATGATTTTGCCTCAAAGTAAAAAACAACAGTCAGAGAAACTGAGATGATCAAAGAAGCTTTCGTGCACTTGAATAAAAGATTTAACAGCAGAAGGATTTTCACAGGTTGTGATGGAGCAGGTTTCTCTGCAGATCAGTGAGAACCTGAGGAGATCTGTCTTCTCTCTGTCTGCTGAGCTCAGGAGTGTCACAGGAAACCAAACTAATAAAACCTTCCTTGAGTTCACGGAGGGTTCAGCCGCTCTGTTGAAAAGATAATTATCTGTTCCTCTCGCAGGGTCAGTGGAGAGCTTCTAAAGTGGATTGAAGTTTGTAGACTTTAAAAAAATCATCATCTCCTCAAAGAATCTGAAGGAAAAACACGTCTCAGTTCCACATTCCTTCACTGAAGCATTCCAAACCTCTGCCGTACAATTATTCAACCATTATCACAACGTCCTGATGCGGTTGTGGTTTCTCTCAGTGAAGCATCCAAACCATGACGAGAGGAAACCACTGCACTGGAAACCACTGAGACACTCACCAGACGTCCCAGAGCCCGGCTGCAACAAACCGTCCTCAGAGACAGAACGTGACCCTGAAGGAGAGAGGAGACGAGATGGTGATTCTCTGCCTCCTCCACTTCAGCTTCTGTTCCTCAGTGATGGGGATGTGGCTGGCGAGGAGGCGAGGAGGCGAGGAGGCGAGGAGGCGAGGAGGTGAGGAGGCGACAGCCACTGCAGCTGTTTCCCAATGGCTCCCAGTAGATTTTCACTTCTATTCAGTCGACCTCACTGGTTGGGTCTGTGCAGGTTTCAGTCGACACGCAGACGACTGACTCTCTCTCTTTCCTGAGCAGAAAACGATTTCTATTCACTCAATTGTTCTCAGGTTTTTATTTTTCTTTTGAACCATCAGTTATGAAGTTTTGGCAGAAAGAAGTCGAAATTAAGTTTAAACTGCAAATGAGATTAAAATCTTTAAAATAGGAATCGGATCACAGGAATCAAAAACTGATTGTCAACGTCACCAAAGTCCTTTAAATTCAACCAATCTGCACAGACTCACACACACTCACAGACACACACACACTCACAAACACACACACACACACTCACAGACACTGGTCCTGTCAACGTGTCCTGATCGTTTCATTAAGATCCATCAATCGTTCTCTGAGAAATCAGGGGAACTGTTTACAAACTACATATAAATATATAATCAAATATTCCTGGATTTGCGCCTGATTCCAGATCTGCAACCGAGACGACAGACAGCTGTGAGGTTTATAAATCCTGCCTCCTCCGTGTTAGCAGATGGGACCAAACAAACAGATGTAAGTAGACGTTATATTAATGCCATTACAGGATTTATCACTGGTGTTAGTTCAGGTGTTGTGATCAGTTTGGTGTGAGTCAGTTATCTGATAGAGGAGGAGTCAGACTGAACGACTCAGTCACCTGATCACTGCTGCACAGACAAGATGGCAGCGTTTCTATCTGAGATATTTTGGCTTCATTTCTGGAGGAGGTGAAGACGTGTCTTTATTTTCAGTCTATGGAGCCGAGCAGCGCCCCCCCCCCCCCCCCCCCCCCCCCCCCGAGGGAACCACCAGCTGGTCTGTTTCACTCACCAGCTCCGCTAAGTGGCTCCAGGAGCTTCTCTGAAGATCAATCCTGACGTTTGGTCCCACAGGCTGAAGAAGATAAGATCCTAAATGTGCAGCAGAGATTCCTCCAGTCACTTTGCATCTCTGAAAAGAAAAGAGTCCGGTGATCCACCACAGCTCAAACCAAAGGTTCAAATCCCCTTCAGGTTCAAAACACAAAGAAAACACAGACAGCAGCAGGGACCGGAGAGAACTGGGTCTGATTCAATCATCCTGGAACCTTTATGTGGATTTACCTCTAAGGAGATCTTCTCTGAACATCCTCCTCAGCTCCTCGTCTGCTGCTCCTCTGGAGTGATGACGAGTGGCTGGTATCTGACTCTAAAACATTCTGAGATCCTTCAGGTCAAACTGCCTCCTTCACCTGAGCTGATGACGTAGAATCATCATGAAGCCAGTCAGCAGATCTCCAGGTCATCGACCACATCCAGACGACTCCACGCTTCACAGGAAGTCACACAATGTTTCTTTCAAAGTGATGAAGTGAAACCTCCAGGACTGAAAACACTCTGTTCCACTCGTCTCTGGAGAATTGACCAAAACACACACTGATCCTTCTGGTTCCAGATCAGACGTTAACTCCTTGAAACCTTCCTGAAGGAACTGAAGCTCTGAAGTCCACGAAACTCCACTTCCCGATTTGAGAAGTATGAATCACCAGCAGGAGATCCAGTGGTCTGCAGGTCCTGCTCATGTGGAGCAGCAGGTCTGCAGAAGATGCTCGTGAGGATCCAGCTGCTGTGAACCCTGATTCTGGACTGTCAGGCAGCTCTGCTCTGCTTCCTGCTCACGCTCCCACTGCCTCGCTCGCTCTCCCTCTCTCTCTCTGACGCTCTACATTTGCCTGGCTGGGATAGTGTGTGTGTGTGTGTGTGTGTGTGTGTGTGTGTGTGTGTGTGTGTGTGTGTGTGTGTCTGTGTGTGTGTGTGTGTGTGTGTGTGTCTGTGTGTGGCGCTCAGGCTTGTTTTTTCCAGCCCCATTCCTCTTCCTTCCTCCAGTCGGCTGCACTCACAGCTTTTTCCTTCCTTTCCTACCAAGTGTGTGTGTGTGTGTGTGTCTGTGTGTGTGTGTGTGTGTGTGTGTGTGTGTGTGTTTGTGTGTCCTTAGGGGAGACGCCTCCTCCAGCCTGAGACCCCCCCGCCCTCTCCTCATCCCTCTCTTATATTTAAATGCTACTGTACCGCTCTCTCTATCTCTCTCTCGCTCTCTCGCTCTCTCTATCCCTCTCTCTCTC
The DNA here is from genome assembly GCF_949316205.1 of Platichthys flesus. Taxonomy (NCBI): domain Eukaryota; kingdom Metazoa; phylum Chordata; class Actinopteri; order Pleuronectiformes; family Pleuronectidae; genus Platichthys; species Platichthys flesus. The sequence continues at coordinate 812,757 of NC_084965.1, forward strand.
TACCTCTCCCTCTCCCCCTCTCTCTCTCTCTCTCTCTCTCTCCCTCTCCCCCTCTCTCTCTCTCTGTCTCTCTCTCCCCCCCCCCCACACACACACTATCTGTCTCCCTGTTACCACAGCAGCACGTCTCAGCTGAGGTTCAGACCCAGAACTTTCCTGTTCTCTCTCTTTTCCAGGTTCCTTCACAGAGCAGCTCGGGGGTTCGAGACCCGTCAGTGAAGTTCTGTGAGGATAAAGATCTTATTATAAACTATTCAGGAGGATTGTGTAGCTGTGACTCTGCTGTGCAGCTGCACAACTAAAATCACCTGTTGTTGTTTGTCTCCACCAGCCACAGCAGCTTTAGTCTTAAGACAATATTTTGATGAGTTAAAGAAAGGTTTGTAAGGTCACGCTGACCTTGACCTTTGACCTCTGACCCCTAAGCATTGGTACCAGATCTGAAAGGAGTCCCTGAGAGTGAACCTGAGATGTACCTGACTGCTACTGATGCTGAGGTGTAATAAAAACATCATGAACAGAAACTCAAGTCTGTAAAGTCGAGTTTCTGTTGTTCTCAAGTGAAACACTAACCTGAGCTTTGACTGACAGGATGAAAACAGGTCTCAGACCAGCAGCTCTGCAGCTTTCTGATGATTCCTGTGAGTCTCCCATGTTCCAGACACTGATCCCAGGTCCCTCGTTAGCTGCAGCTCCTCATCTCACCAGTTTGTTAATTGACTGAAACACTTTCTTTAAAGCCGCTGGCTTCACAAAAAATGATTTTCACCTTCATGTGTTGAAAGTGAAAATGTGAATTTGTTTCACAGAAGAGAAGCGACGGAAGAGCACTGTGGATACAGAGTTGTGCAGCAGCTCCACCTAGCGGCTGTGTTGGGTAACTGCAAAACTGATTTTGATTTAGTTTAATTCTATTGCAGTTTCAAACATTGACCACTAGAGTTCAGAATGACTCCATGTTCATGAGCGGGACGGGTTGTGACATGACACATTTACTTAAAAACCCCCCACACACACACACGCACACACACACACACACTCTGATCTAAACCCCTAATCTAACACTTCAACCTTTAAACATGTCTTCACCTTGAAATGTCATGATTTAGATTCATACTCTTTCAACAAACCTTAACCAGGACTTCAGGAACCGGTTCAGCCTCATGAGGACTGAGCTTTGGCCCCCTGTGTTCCGCTGCCCCCCCCCCCCCCTCCACCTGTAAGCCTGACCCTGAACCAGCACCTTGTTCCTCAGTGACACCGGTCGACAGCGAGCAGGAGGTGATTCTTCTCATCACCTCAGGCCCACACACAGGACACAGGTTGTTGTGTTTTGTGTTAGACAGTGATCGCTGCTGCTCGTAATCCACTACACAAACAGAACTGCTGGGAAATCAACTCTCACACAGTGGAGCGGCCGAGGGAGATTAACAGACTGTTGACGGGCTGGTTCTCCGTCTGTCGGCTGGAGGTGAGTGACCTCAACTAAACTGCTTTCTGTTCCGTTCAGGCATTCTGCTGACACATCCTTTGTGTTGAATCGTTTTCTGTTCAGTTTGGTCCCGAAGCAAACCAGAATATATTAAAACATTGAAATATGAGGTCTGTTCAGGAGAAACGGCCGCTAATACTTTTCAACAAGTTTAACACCTCTCTCAAACTCAATAACAAAACAAATATTTCAAACTTTAAAGCCTATATTAATACAAAGAAGAGTTTTTTTTAAATCCTTGTGACCTTGGATTCTCTCAAGGAGTTCCTTACATAACATATGCATGAGACAAAAAAGAGTTTATCACCAAAATCGAGTCACTTCTCCCTCGAGTGAAAGAGAACGTTAGTGCCAAGTTTGAAGAAATAACCTCAAGTTATTACAAAGAAGGAGAGAATCAGATCTACTAAACTTATTGAACCTCAACTTTTAAGTTATATCATCTTGCATCTATTACATGATCTTTGTGTTTCTTTCTATGCTAACATTTCCTCATTTGTGACACAGCTCAGGCGGATGGGAACGTCCTGATGTTTGATCATAAAACAATCCATTGGACAAGGCTGATGGTTTCACTGGTTCATCCTGAGGGAACATGAACGTGTGTGAGCTTCAGCCCAACGACGTGCAGAACAATCCATGTGTACGATAAAGATCAGAGAAAACACACAACGGACATTTAGTGTTTTTATTTCACTGCTCACGACTTCCTCACGTTTCCAAAAACACTCAAACAGAACAGAGAGTTAGGATTCTGTAAATCATGTGCTGGTTTTGAAGAAAAAACATTTGTTCCACTTTAGAGTTTTAGCATCTTGTGAACCTACGACTCCTGGTTGTGTTTTGTTCAACACACAGTTTTCTTTATAATCCAAAAACGGACCTGATCGATGTAAACAACAATAAAACAACACACAAGTGTTTACTGCTCTGACGCCCCCTTGTGGTCAGAGTCTGACATCCAGGCACAAAGAATGACTGTGGTTAGTGTGGAGAGAAACTAGCGCCCTCTGTTGGTGGGATTCTAGTAAATAAAAGTCTTTGGATTTCTGGTCAGAGTTTTTCAGCTGCTGACAAGTTGTTTGACGAATGTTCACATCACTCTGACCGTTTTTCAGACCTTCACCCGTGGCCTCACTCGTGGATCTCGTCCTCCTCGTCCTCAAAGCCCTCCTCTCCCTCGTTGGCGGTGGCGTCCTGGTACTGCTGGTACTCGGACACCAGGTCGTTCATGTTGCTCTCCGCCTCCGTGAACTCCATCTCGTCCATGCCCTCGCCCGTGAACCAGTGCAGGAAGGCCTTTCGCCGGAACATGGCCGAGAACTGCTCGGAGATCCTCTTGAACAGCTCCTGAATGGCCGTGCTGTTGCCGATGAAGGTGGCGGCCATCTTGAGCCCCCGGGGCGCCACGTCGCAGACGGCCACCTTCACGTTGTTGGGGATCCACTCCACGAAGTAGCTGCTGTTCTTGTTCTGGACGTTCAGCATCTGCTCGTCCACCTCCTTCATGGACATGGGCCCGCGGAAGACAGCGGCCACGGTCAGGTAGCGGCCGTGCCGAGGGTCGCAGGCCGCCATCATGTTCCTGGCATCGAACATCTGCTGGGTGAGCTCGGGGACGGTGAGGGATCGGTACTGCTGGCTGCCCCTCGCCGTCAGAGGAGCGAACCCCGGCATGAAGAAGTGGAGGCGAGGGAAAGGAACCATGTTGACGGCCAGCTTGCGGAGATCGGCGTTGAGCTGCCCGGGGAACCGGAGCGAGGTGGTCACGCCGCTCATGGTGGCCGACACCAGGTGGTTGAGGTCCCCGTAGGTCGGGGTGGTGAGTTTCAGCGTGCGGAAGCAGATGTCGTACAGCGCCTCGTTGTCGATGCAGTAGGTCTCGTCGGTGTTCTCCACCAGCTGGTGGACGGACAGCGTGGCGTTGTACGGCTCCACCACCGTGTCCGACACCTGGCGTGTAGAAGGCATGATCAGAAACACAACACATGACGGGGGGGGGGGGGGGGGGGGGGGACAGAGGGAGTCGCACCTTCGGGGAGGGCATGACGCTGAAGGTGTTCATGATCCGGTCGGGGAACTCCTCTCGGATCTTGCTGATCAGCAGGGTGCCCATGCCTGAGCCGGTGCCCCCCCCCAGGGAGTGCGTCAGCTGGAAACCCTGGAGACAGAAATTCAACCTTGAGATTAGTACTGACATTTGAGACAGATGTCTGTCTGTCTGTCTGTCTGTCTGTCTGTCTGTCTGTCTGTGTCTGTCTGTCTGTCTGTCTGTCTGTCTGTCTGTGTCTGTCTGTGTCTGTCTGTCTGTGTCTCTATCTGTCTCTCTCTCTCTCTGTCTGTCTGTCTGTGTCTCTGTCTGTCTCTCTGTCTGTCTGTCTGTCTGTCTGTCTGTCTCTCTGTCTCTCTGTCTCTCTCTCTCTCTCTCTGTCTGTCTGTCTGTCTGTCTGTCTGTCTCTCTGTCTGTCTGTCTGTCTGTCTGTCTGTCTCTCTGTCTGTCTGTCTGTCTGTCTCTCTGTCTCTCTGCCTGTCTGTCTCTCTGTCTGTCTGTCTCTCTGTCTGTCTGTCTGTCTGTCTCTCTGTCTGTCTATCTGTCTCTCTGTCTGTCTGTCTGTCTGTCTGTCTCTCTCTCTCTCTGTCTCTCTCTCTCTGTCTGTCTGTCTCTCTGTCTGTCTCTCTGTCTGTCTGTCTGTCTGTCTCTCTGTCTGTCTGTCTCTCTCTCTCTCTGTCTGTCTGTCTCTCTGTCTGTCTGTCTGTCTCTCTGTCTGTCTCTCTGTCTGTCTGTGTGTCTGTCTGTCTGTGGTAATCATCAGGAGAGAACCATCACATCTTGGTGCGGGTCCAGTTTTGTGTTTGTGATTTGGTGCAGATCTGAATTAATCTGGATGAAGTGAATTCAATTGATTTCATAAAGGGACGTTTGGTTTGAACTCTACTGATCAACCTTCTAGATTTGAGACATTTATGTTTGTTTGTTTATTCATTAGATATTTTCACAAACTTCAATGTGACTGGTCGTTTATGATATTTATGATATTATAATAAAGTTCCTCAGCCGGTGGGGGGGGGGGGGGGGGGGGTTATCTGTGCTTCCTCTGGAACCCAGTGGTGCTCGTCACCTGGAGACAGTCGCAGTGCTCACACTCCTTCCTCACTACGTCCAGGACCGAGTCCACGAGCTCCGCCCCCTCCGTGTAATGACCTTTGGCCCAGTTGTTCCCTGCACCTGTCTGACCTGTGGACGACCAATCAGCACAGAGGAAAACCCGTCAGTGAAATGTAAAACCATCAGCACAGCAGATGGGAACATGTGTCGGACTGGTGACCTACTTTCTGTCCCGGGCGGCAGCTGCATGTGAATCTGTGAGTGTAAGAGACTGAGGTCTAGAGCCGCTCGGCTTCTTCTTCTACTGTCAGTTCATCAAACAGCTGAGAGCTGATCTACTGCTGCTGAGGCTCGGTCACAGAGACACTGAACCTCATAGGACCACCTCTCATAGAGAAAGAGCTGCCTGTAGATACACTGTCCACTATCACCTGAGAGCCAGGCCTTCCCCTCCGGAGGTGGAGGAGACCAAAAACAGCTACAAGATGTTTTCATGGCTCAGATCTGATAAGAACCAAAGGATTGTTACCGAAGATGAAGTTGTCGGGTCTGAAGAGTTGTCCGAAGGCTCCTGAGCGAACACTGTCCATGGTTCCTGGTTCCAGGTCCACCAGCACGGCCCGGGGGACGTATTTATGTGCTGCACACAAAGAGAAGACCAGAGCACTGTGTTAGTCCCCGCCCCCTCTAACGAGCTCATCAATCAAACTTTCAATCAATCAATCAATCAATCAAACATTCAATCCATCAATCAATCAATCAAACACTATTTGTTCCGCCCATATTCATAAATCAGATCTAAACAAGGTGTGACATCATCTCCAACAGTTAAATCCACATCATCGAACGTGAGACAAAACATGGAATCTAATGAATTTAAAATAAAGTATTTACCTAGAGAGGAAGTGAGATATTAAAAGCAGCTTTGTGTTGAAAAGACTCTGACTCTCAGAGACTGTGTGTCACTTACAGGACGCCTCGTTGTAGTAGACGTTGACCCGGTCCAGCTGGAGAGACGAGTCGCCCACGTAGTCTCCCGCAGGGTCGATGCCGTGCTCATCGCTGATCACTTCCCAAAACTGATCCAGGCACAGTACAATGAAAGAGCAGAAGAAGAAAAGATGTTTAACTTCAACCAAACATTTAGTCCCTAAGCATCTTTGTCTCTTTGTGGTTGTTCAACCTGCTCGTTGTGTAAGTGATGAGTGTGTGTGTGTGTGTGTGTCTGTGTGTGTGTGTGTGTGTGTGTGTGTGTGTGTGTGAGTGTTTGTGTGTGTGTGTGTGTCTGTTCACGCCCTCTCTTCTCTCTGTGAGTTTATCACTGAGCCACAGCTGCAGATTTCTTCATCACTGATGAGTTTATTTTTACATCAGTTAAGAACCTGTCTGACTCCAGTTGGTGGAAGTGATTATTACACACACACACACACACACACACACACACACACACACACACACGCACAGTACTTTGTGTATTGTATTGTGATAATAACAGTATTAATCATCAGGAACAGTCTGAGGTTCAGATTGTAACAATTAAAAAATGTAATTACTCATTTTTGAATAATAATGTTTTGGTTCAACTTCTCTTAAAAACTTTCAGATGTATAAATCCAGTTCTGAGAGTTCCACGTGACTTCACATCTGAGAACATCCAGGAACTTGACTTCAAATAGAAACGAGCTGAATCCTCTGAGATAAGATCCAGTTCACACGTGACTTCATCTGGATCTCTGGTTTTTACACTTTAACAAATGAAATCAATGAACTGTGACACGGGTCTGAACTGTTTCAGGTTGAAATCTAAAACTTATCTCAGCAGTAAAAGATTCAAACACTCTGATCTAAAACTGTAGGATCTGAATGTGACGTCAGCGTCGTGCGTGTACCTTGGTCCCGATCTGGTTCCCGCACTGTCCCGCCTGGATGTGCACGATTTCTCTCATCTTGCGGTCTGAGCTCGGGTGAGTCCGGGTGAGTTCGGGTGAGTCCGGGTCTCAGCTGGAGTCTCTGTCTGTTAAAGGTCTTCACCGGCTGCTCTCACGCGTGGTCACGAGCCACGCCCCGGGGGGGGGGGGGGGGGGGGGGGTCCAGTTCGTGCAAGTCAGCACAACACACACGTGCTTGGTTTAAATCCCAACACTGTCACCACAGAATACACATGTGATATCAATACGTTTTATTTATTTACTTTTACTTTAAAGGAGGATTAACAATTTTTGATTCGCTGAGCAGATAATAATAATCAAGCTTTATTTGTGACACGCTGCAGAAAAGACAACAAGTCAAAGGTCAACAGAGAAACTTCACTCGTCATGATCCGTTACTGTTCAACTTTCTTTCCATTGTTAATACTTTTTTAATCCATTTTTAAAGATACGTGTTTACACTTGCTGGTTTGTTTCTATGAGATTAAATTTTTTAAAGGAAGTTCATTTTTATGGATGTAGAATTTGGCAAAAATAAATCTGACATAAATAATCAGTAATAAGACATAAGTAATAAGAAAAATCATAAACGTCGCTCACTGGGAGAAATGGATGAAAATGAAAAACAAATCGTGTTTTTAAGTGAAATGTTTTTTATTGGGATCGGTAGGAATGTATTGACAGTGGCTTGTTTCCCACGGACCTCTGATCGCACGGACCGCATCCAAACAACCGCGGCAGCGAAGTCCTCCGGCTCAATGTGAGCATCTCTCCGACTTCACGAGTCGCTTTACGGCCAAAGATCAACATGAAGTTCCGAGGGAAAATCATAGATGTGTCCTGCCTCAACCACTTCACCCGTGAGCCGCTTTACCTGCTAGCCTCTTAGCTTAGCTAACGTGCTAGCTTAACTAACCTGTTAGCTTAACTAGCCTGCTGAACTGCTAGCTTAACTAACCTGTAAGCTTAGCTAACCTGCTAACCTTTTAGTTTAGCAAACCTGCTGACCTGCTAGCTTAACTAACCTGTAAGCTTAGCTAACCTGCTGACTTAGCGCACTGTCCCTAGCTAACTTCTCCCTCCTCCCCAGGGGTCGTCACCACCATCTCGAAGCTGACGAAGCTGTGCGTCCTGAGACTGACTCCAGATCACCTGTTCTTCGTTCTGTCTGGGAAAGTGGCCAATGGAGGGGTCAGCATGTGGTGTGAGCTGTCACAGGTAAGTCACTGACCCTCCCACCTCCCTGTTACTGCATGGGACATGGACCGAACTGATTCATGGACTCTGACAGTAATGGACACGTCTTCAACCACCTGCATGGCTCAGTATCTCCAAGTTCTTTCAGCCCTTCCCGTCCGTGCGTCCTTCCTCCCTTCGCAGGCCAACTTCTTTGATGAATACCAGATGGAGGGTGTGTCCTCTGAGGACAATGAGATTTGTCTGGAGGTGACTCCAGAGAACCTGTCCAGAGCCCTGAAGACGGTCCAGAACGCCAAGTCCGTCAAGGTGAAACTGACCAAGAAGCACTGCCCCTGCCTCACCATCGCTGCAGAGCTGGTGAGTCTGCAGAGACATGATGTTCAGCAGCAGATGTGACAGCAGTGAGACGTGAGACATGATGTCCTCCCTTTGTCCCGTCCAGCCCACCCTGTCCAGCCTCAGTCGAGTCGTCACTCACGACGTCCCGGTCAACGTCATCCCCCGCAGACTCTGGCATGAATTCAAAGAACCGAGCATGCCAGACTTTGATGTGAGTGCAACACACGTCCCAGTGTTTAATCAAGCAGCGTGCACATTAACACGTTTATCTTGAAAAGGACACATGTGGTTCAAGAACAGGTCACTTTCTATGTGTCACTGAGATTCATCTGAAATTCTGAAAATGCCTTCTGTCTGTCTGGAGATGTCTCTGAATGAAACACGATGCTGCTTTAGTCTCAACATAGATTTAAACATGAGATTATCCTCTGACTCCAAAGTGAGTTTGTGTGTCTGTGGTCTCAGGTCAGCATCTACCTGCCTCCTCTGAAGACCATGAAGAGCGTCGTGGACCGGATGAAGAACCTCTCCAACTTCCTGGTAGCTTCACATTCCTCCAGAGCTGTGTCTGAGTTTAAGGGCTGGTACAGTTCCAACGTTTCAAAACCAAAAAGCATGAATGTCAGATTATTAAAGTGTTTAGTGAAACAACACATTCAGACGATGAGCAGAGAAGTTCTACGTGTTTGAGGCAGAGTTGTTGAACTTCAGACTCTGACTCCAAAGGACGTCAAGAAGCACAAGACAGCGACATTCATATCTGAATTGTGGATTAAGTTATGACAGTTATTATTATTCTTTATGAACAGTCTCTGATGTTGACCGATGACAATTTATTCCTGCCACATCCTTCTCTACTTTTAATTCCATGTGAAAGGAAGTGTTCCGGGAATTCAACAATATTATTCCAGATAGAAATTATGGACAAAAACTTTTAAAATAATAATCACAATGATTTGGTCGAAATCTACAGTGACAATTTCAAAGGTTCTCACTGTTTGTGTGTGTGTGTGTCTCTGTGTTTGAATCAGGTGATCGAGGCCAACCTGAACGGACAGATGAATCTGAAGATTGAGACCGATCTGGTTTCTGTCACCACGCACTTCAAAGACCTGGGGAATCCACCGTGGGGTGAAACTTGTTTTTATTTATATTTGTGTTTGAACAACTCTGGTCCAGACAATAATATAGATGATAAATCTCTTTTTCTCCAATTCTTTGAATAATAACTTGCTAAGATAATAAGTAACATGATGAAATGCTTCTTGGTGAAAGATAAAACTGCTCCAGTATTGAGTTAGCACTCTCTTCCTCCTCCCCTCATCCCCCCCCCCCCCCCTCCCTGCCTCCTGTCCCTGCAGGTGAAGACGCCTCACAGGAGGACAGTGCGTCTCAGAGCAGGGACCCAGAGTCCATGGCTGAGGCCAGAGTGGACATCAGGCGGTTGCAGCAGTTCCTCATGGGACAGCAGGTCAACCCCAGCAAGGCCATGTGCAGTAAGTCCACTCCTCGTCCAGCTGTGCACAGATCAGAGGGATCATCATACATCACAATATCATAATTCTATCAGGAGAGGGGTTTAGAAAACACCACTTCCATCTGCCACGTCATTCCAATAGAACCTAGAAGTGTGAAGCTCATGAAGTCAGGACTGGTGTTGGTTACTTGTGCTTTGTCTCTGCTGTAGAAAGTAAACGTCCCTGAAGGATTTCACTCTCTGCTCCATCACTGGTTGAACCTTATGTTTCTTCTCCTCCTGTCAGATATCGTCTGTCAGAGGGTCGTCCACCTGATTCTGCTGCATGAAGACGTGTCGCTCCAGTATTTCATCCCTGCTGTGGCCTAGACGCCAGAGCTCCTCAGTTAGTTCTGCTCGCTGTGAGTCTGGGGAAATGAAAACTAGACAAAACAGTTTCAGGAGTTTTTCCTGTCGGCGCCCAGCAGGAGACAAGAGTCAGAACAAAATGAAGAGTTCACCTGTCCCATGTTTCAGTGAGACCTTGCTCCTTTCCAGTCCTCCCACTGGACCTCAGGAGCACACTGACCTCTGGTGGACAGATGGTAAACACACAGGAAGTGGCGTTTGGGGCACTTGAATGAACGACAGCAAAAGTTGCACACACCTTGTTTAAGGAAGTACAGATGTTATATTTTCCATTAAAAAAAGTTGAAAAACGAAACATATTTTGATTGAAGTTCTTTTTTAACAAACACACAAACCTTGTGGCTCTTATTTGGTTCTGGTCAAGAAAGGTCTCGTTCTTTAACAATGTAAAATCTGATGCTCTCATACGTAGAGGACTGATATTCATGAGTGTGTGTGATTTGGGGCAGATTGAGCTTGAAGACCTGTTGGGCCTTGATGGAGATGTGGGATCACCTGAGAGACTTTCTAGTTCTGGGTGTGAAGTTGAGTAATGATGCACTTTGATTTTTAAGTAAAGGCAGAATGAGAAGCTGACTTGTCATTTAATGCAGCTCCATGTGTCTTGTAGAATCTTTTACTTGAGTTCCAAATGAATATTTTAGATTTTTAATTTAGTACAGGTATGACTGAGTTATAATGCAAATTAAAAATGTATGTCATGAAGATGGTTCATAAAAACAGGAAGAGGACAATGAAACTAAACTCAGCTGTAAGTAATAACTGGGAAATGCTAAATTTTGGTCCATGATTCACAGAGTTGATGAACCTCTGAATGCTGAGACTCAGCTGTCAGTCTTGTTATATTTAAATAAATAAAATAAGGAACTTAGCTAATCTGTTGTTAGCAGAGCAATGTGACATGTTAGCATTGATAATGACCTTGCAGCTGGTATTTAACAAGTTTACTTATTTTATCTGTATTTAAAGATTTAAAGTTAGATATCAACATCTTCTCATTTTAGTCCAATACGTTTAATAGAAAGAACTTTTGAACATTATCTAAAAATGAAAAGTGTAGGAAGCCCCCAGGAATGTTTCTTATAAAGGTAACTCAGCATTCTAATGAATTAAAAAAATAGCTGCCTGAAGTTTAACACAATAAATAAAGTAGAAATAAATAAAACCAGTAAAAAGTTGAACTAAAATGTGAGTTTGGACGATAATTGGTGGAGCCCGAATTCACATCTTGTTCTCTATGAGGATTTAAACAATATGTCATGTATGTATATATGTGTCTGTGTGTCTACCCCCCCCCCCTCTTTTTTTTTTTAACAACACAAAGCAGGGTGTGTGTGTGTGTGTGTGTGATAACATACACACACACACACACACACAGAGTCACGTGATTTCCAGTATTTATATTATTTGTGTGTGTTTGAGCTCTCACTGTTTTTCTTCTCAGACTGAAGATGAGTGGTTATGAGGAGGAAGAGGACAGAGCAGAGTCTCCAGGGTTCAGCTGTCTGTCTCTGAAGAGTGACTGGTCCATGGGACGTCTTCCTCCAGTCTTCAGTAAAGAACCTGGACCCTCACACACAGAGTAAGAGACCTGCTACAAACATGTGAACCTGCAAACTGTCCACTTTGTCTCAGTGTTTATTTGGTGGAGGTCACTGCTTGTAGCTCTAAATATGTTTTTCATGTTGGTGTGTTGATGCTGACCACTGAGGTCACTTTGTTCTCGTAAAATTATCTTAGAAGAAACCACATGAATTGTGGACAAAGGGGGAAGGAGTAGCTGCAGGGCCCCAGCTGATCCAACAGATGATCTTCGGTGACACAGGTGGAAGAATAGGAGATCTCAGGAGTCTGACGCAACATCAACATTACTGTGTTTTAGATTTTCTTAGAGGAACTTTAACGGACTCCAGTGTGTTTGTGGCTCAGCTCATTAGAATCTGCTCTGTTGAAGGTTCATGACATCATCCTTCTATCTGTGGCCTCTGGGTCTGGTGCTGGTTTAGTTCTGCTGGACGTCACCACAGCGTTCCACACAGTCCTGACATGTTTGTAAAACACCTGGAGGTGGAAGTTGATCTTCATCGTCCAGTGTTGAAACGTTTCACTTCCTTAATGAGAGACTGAACCTTCTTTCATCTTCTGCTCCGTCGATTGTTGTGACCATCAAGGTTCAATTCATGGACTCACAGGTTGACTGATTGGATTTTGATTTGGGAGGTCAAAGGTCACGGTGGCCTCACAGATCATCTTTGACCTCTTGAACAGGATGTCCCAAGTCTGTCTTCAGGAAGTTCCTTCACATTTTGACCTCTTGTCACTTGGTCTTCAAGATGAACTGTTTAGATTTCAATGGTCAAAGGTCACTGACCTCATGAGTCTGGAAACAATTGGCTGTATTTCTAGTTTGAACCTGTTTGTCTTGTGCTTCTCATGTCTCCATTATTAATCAGTTTAAATGTGTCAATTTACTTAGACCCCGTTGTAGTTTTGCTTTGCCTTTCTTGATTCTTGTTGTTCTGGGTTTGTTCCCTCATTGTTTTATTGCACTTATTGTAAGTTGCTTTAGATAAAGGCGTCAGCTAAATTAAATGTAAAAGCAGAGTGGAGACAGCCCCAGATGAATCAGAGGTTGATGTAATATGTAACTTCACCACTAGATGGCCCTCCACACCGATTGTGTTTATTCACATGAAGAATGTGTTTATTGAAATGACACAACACAAGCATAATATATAACCCTCTATAAAGAGTCACATATATGTGTTTAAGTTTCCTTTATTCTGTTCCACCTTTGTCCCTCAGTCTGTCTCCATGTGTGTAGAACCACATTCTGTTTGTTTATGATCTTAAAGTTCCTGGATTCACGTCACAAATTGATTTAGTTCAACACAAAGTTCAACACAATCAAATCACTTTGAGTTTAAGATCAGAGTTTTGTCTTTGACACAAAAGATCGAAACTCTGGACTTAAAAATGGAACGTTTTCATTTCTGCATCAGTTGCAGAGCGGTGGTGGCTTTTCTACTTTTGACCAACAGGTGGCGCTGCAGTATAACAGCAGCACGTCCCAGTCAAAGCCTTTATATTCAGTCTATGAGTCAAACACATGGATCATTTCCTCTGTGACAAACCAGATGTAACGAGAAAAAAAACATGTCAGAGAGAAAAGTTCTGTTTCTACTTGTCTCTGCTTTAATGCTCAATAAACATCCTTCCACCGACTTCACTGGAATCATGACTCAGCTTTTCTTTCCTCTTCAAACCAACTGGTGGAAACATCTCGTCCTTGGTGCAGGTAAAAGAACAAAATCACCAGTTTGACATAATGGAAACCAGCAGAAGAAAAGTGAATGAGACATTTACAGTATGAAGAAGAGTCGATGAAGAGCAGAGCATCTTTAAGTCTCTGAGGAAACTGTTTCATAAACATTTTACCATATTTAATAGAAAACTGACCCGAGGACGTTTTATACAAACGTAGATGAAGATTCTTGTTGTACGTTCTCGACCACCACCTCAGAACAACCACCAGGGGGAGACTGTAGCAGCCTCTGGGAACAGCTGCATGCTGGGAAATAATTGATGATGGGAGGTTCCCAGCAGAGACAAGGGACAGAAAGTGTCTGAGAGATGATGTCCTGAAGACAGTGGACATGTTGGGCCTGTTGTGTTGAACAGTTTGTGTTATTTTGTGGAGACACTTGTCTCAACATGATGATGTCACTTCCTGTTCAAGCCCGTCTCAGTTCTTTGTGACTTCAGGATCAGAAATGTTTGACAGAGTCAGTTCCTGACAGGCTCCAGTTCTCACTGTGTGGAGAGGTCATCATGTGACTTTGTGATGATCCTCAACACACGTGTGTCAGTGTAACATGTGACTGTGACGCCATGTTCATGAACACGCTGCTCTAACATCTGTCCAGCAGATGTTGAAGCTCTGAGGTCCACTTCCTCTGCAGCAGAGTGAGACCATCATCTCTTCATGGAGCTGTGCACCAGGCTGGTGTCACGTGACCAAACACAAAGTGTGAACAACACGTCATCAAAGGATCCGAATTATGAGAAATACTTTGTACTGATGGAGAAGAGATTGAGCTCGTGATGAAACTCTACATCTGATCCATACATTTATTATTTATTATTCATCAGTTGATTTCATTCATCCACCAAACAAAACTATTTACATTCAAACACAAGAAGAAGAATCTGATCTGCAGCTGTTTCACAAGATGTTGATTAACTACAAGGTTTAACCTCTCTCTCTCTCTCTCTCTCTCTCTCTCTCTCTCTCTCTCTCTCTCTCTCTCTCTCTCTCTCTCTCTCTCTCTCTCTCTTTTTCCTCGGCCAGACTCCACATGAGCCACAGACCAGGACGTTTTTAGAATCAAGAAACTGGTGCTCAGAGCAAAGAAACAACTGAGCAGTGATGGAAAGGACAGCAATGTGTGTATTCATTAATTTATTGTTTTCTGTTTTTATTTCTAACATTTTAAACAACATGGATCTTTTTAAAGTTGGGGTTTTAAACGTGAACGGTGCAAGAGATCAAAGGAAAATAACTCTTATTTATAAAAACAGTGATAATGAAAAGAATTTATGTTGTGTTTTTCACAAGAAACACAAAGTGATTCTAATAATGAGTCTTCTTCACGGCTTTTAAACCAAACATGTGATCCAGGGGAGGCTTCTTTTAGCCAAAGCTCAGTTCGACCATTTTACTGCTGTTTTTATTAACGTTTATGCTCCAGCAACCGGTGCAGAGAGGAAGCCGTTTTTACTGAAAATAAGTGAAGTTCTTAATGATTGTGCCATGGAGGATTTTTTATTCTTGGGGGGGGATTTTAACTGCACTGAAGATGCGGTTTTAGACCGCAACCACGCAGAGCCTCATCCAGCCTCTCAGCACGCCTTAAAGCAGCTGGTCCGCTCTCATGGCCTGGTGGACGTGTGGAGGAGGATGCACCCAGACTGCAGACAGTACACCTGGTCCCACATCAGAGAGAGTAGGATCTCCTCAGCCAGGTTAGACAGGATTTATTGTTTTAAACATCACTTTAACATTTTTAAAAGCTGCGCCATCATGCCGGCTGGTTTTAGTGATCATTCCCTGCTTTTATGTCATGTGTTTATCAGGAATGTTTTACCCAAGAGCACCTATTGGCATTTTAATTCTGTTTTAACATTCGATAAGAGTTTTACAGATGTTCTTACGTATTTCTGGGGTGTTTTTAGACAGAGGAAGGGCGATTTTAGTAATCTTAGGCAGTGGTGGGACCATGGTAAGTCACAAATTTGCTTATTTTGTCAACAACACACCCTCAATGTCACAAGAGACGCCACCCGATCTATGAAAGATCTAGAGACCGACATAGTACCAAAACACTGGCTTCCAGGCTGGGGAAGGCTATGGAGCAGGTCATTCACAGGGACCAGACCTACTGCGTGCCCGGCAGGTCCATGGTGGACAATGTCCACCTCATTCGAGACCTTTTGGATGTCTCCAGTTCATTCGATGTAGATGTAGGCTTGATTTCCCTAGACCAAGAAAAAGCTTTGGACCGCGTTGAACACAGCTTCCTGTGGCAAGTAATGGGGAAGTTTGGTTTCAGCGCTGGCTTCATAGCTAAGATCAAGGTGCTGTACAGTGACGTTGAGAGCGTGTTAAAGATCAACGGCAGTCTGAGTGCTCCTTTCAGGGTAGGTAGAGGGGTCAGGCAGGGCTGTGCTCTGTCAGGGATGCTCTAAGCACTCTCCCTGGAACCTCTCCTCCGCAGAATAAGATCTAGCATTCAAGGTGTGTTTTATCCTGGTTTTAGTGGCAACATGATTTTATCTGCTAACGCTGATGATCTTATTGTTTTTATTAAAGACCAGACGGATGTAGATATTTTAGCCGAAATATTAAAAGATTTTTCCATGGCATCGGCCGCGAGGCCGAAGCCCTCGCGAAGCCCTCGCGAAGCCCTCGCGGTCGGGGAGTGGCCTGGTGGTCTCCCAGTTCTCCCCCAAAACCTGAAATGGAAGAGGGAGGGAATAAAGTACCTCGGGGTGTTTTTAGGAAACAACGATATACATAAGAAGAACTGGGAGAACGTCACAGAAAAAACTTTTTAAATGGAAATGGCTGCTCCGAAAAATGTCTCTTAGAGGAGGGGTACTGGTTTTAAATAACCTTGTGGCATCCCAACTGTGGCACCGTCTAATGTCCGTCTAATGTGACTTCAGCTCAATAAAAAGTACCTCACGGGTCCAGCAGATCTGGTGTGGAGAGATGTGGCCAGCAGCATCCTTAGGCGTGCCAATAACCTGGGGTTGGATGATGCTCTGTTTTTAACAGATTCTAAATTATTAAAACTAAGTGGGTTGCCTCCTTTTTATCAAGGTGTTTTTAAATCATGGGCCCTTTTTAACAAAACAAGGTGCCTAAAAGCAGACTCTCTGTACTGGTTGTTGAGAGAACCACTTGTAAATGGAGCCAGACTGGACGTCAGCGGCAAAACAACACCCGGCCTTATGGCGGCACTGACCCGGTCTGGAACGGTGACCTCCGGGCCAGACTCCGACTCGAGTTCAGTTTTTACACAATGGTTTCTGATCTCGAGTCTTTTAAAAGAATTTGGTGTTTTAATGACATCCCCCAACAATGAGCTGTCCTTTCCACACTTTTTAACAGACTGAGTTTTTTCTTGCATCAGCACTTTTGTTTATTTACTAAATAATACTGTAAGCAACTGTTTTATAAAATGAAAAATATGTAAATAAAGTGATCTAAAAATCTCTCTCTCTCTCTCTCTATCTCTGTGTGTGTGTGTGTGTGTGTGTCCTTGCTTGGTATTTTGTGTTTCTTGAACAGACTGGTTTGTCCTGATTCCTGTGAGTGTTGGGATTTTAAATCTTAGCTTCTCTTTGTGTGTGTGTCTGAGAAGATGTTTATGAAACAGAACTATAAACACATGAAAGGAGGGCGGGGGCAGGAGCAGTTTGGGCCAGATATATGTCCTTCACTCAAATGATTTATAATAACCTTTTCTGCTTAGTGTTTAATCTGGAAATTAGCTAGAAATGTGTGTGCGTCCCAACACTGGTCAGTCTCAAACCTGTCTTGAAAAGCGTCTGAAGGTCTGATAAGAGCCGCGGCCTGTTGTGGGATGAATCTGTGACATAGTATACACTGTACTCTAACTTGTTCTCATACTTAACTTTTTATCACACAGAGTTCAAGCAGCTGCCCCAAG
Source organism: Platichthys flesus (assembly GCF_949316205.1). Classification (NCBI taxonomy): domain Eukaryota; kingdom Metazoa; phylum Chordata; class Actinopteri; order Pleuronectiformes; family Pleuronectidae; genus Platichthys; species Platichthys flesus. Next base: position 829,945 of record NC_084965.1, read on the forward strand.
TTCTGAGGGACAACCAGAATGGTGTTGTTTTCTTTTGTTGTTTTGAATGTTTACACTAACAGAGCATACAGCCGATAGAGCAGGAACACAATATTCTTTACTCCAATGAACAACAACAATGCGTCAGCCAAGTCAAGGCTAGTTTAAGAAACACAACATCGAAACTGTCATGATGGGGAGAGCAACTATCAGAGGAGGAGCGTGAGTGGGAGGGGCTCCTGGTCACTTCCTTGTTCCAATGCCAAGAGGGTGGACTACACCTGCGCACCATCGAGGAAGAACCAAGGAGGACTTCTCCTCGTTATTGACCAATCCTGTTGTTTAACCTTCTGTTATAAAATATTACAGATGCCGGCTGTTTGATGAGACTTTTTACTGCCCGGTGTTAGAGGGCCGGGTAGTGTGCTGGGTGCCCATTGCTTTGCTGTTCATACCTTTTCATTGCTTTTTAATAAATACTTGATTGAACCAAACTGAAACCGGCTCTTCTCATATTTAGGATAAACAAAACGCTGACATGAGCTCACAGTGTTTATGAGGAGGACAGAGCAGAGGTAGATGGATAGATGGAAGTCCGGTGTGTTTCCTCCTCTGACCTGTTCTCACTTAACACTTTAACAATAAACACTGAGTTATTAGGACACTTTGTTTGATTCACACATTTAAACCTGCTACACAAATCAAGATGTGACGCATGGACAGGAAATCAGGATTAAAGTGTGCGAGGAGGGACAGGGACGAACACACACTCACATACACACAGAGTTGATCGATCTGCAGTACCTGCAGAGAGGGGGAGGAGCCTCCAGTGAAGGTGAAAGTGTTCAGACTGGTTCTAACTTCGAGGAGCAGACGGAGGAGACGTGAAGTCTGAGGCTGGTGAGTGTTCAGCTACATTTATATTATTCATTCATATTATTTCACTGTCACTGACTCTGGGTCAGTTTTCTACTCGTGGACTTTAGAGAGAAGAAGATTCAGGATGAACTTCTGTCAGTCAATCAACAGTTTGACTCGACGCTGTGATTGGCTGAGTCCAACACATTAAACCTACAACTGTCTCAGGTTACGTGACAACAGGGACACAGTGTAGGAGCGTTTGTTCTATTTGAAGAAACACTGAGTTTACTACCTGACTTCATTGTGTGTGTTTGAGCTCACAGTGTTTTTCACTGGATCCCAGAGACAGATGTGAACAGCAGGTCTGGATCAAAGAGCCTTCAAAGGACTAATTAACAGAGTTAACTCACAGCTTCACTTTTTATCTTCATCTGTTCATCAAGTGTTTAATAACACAACTTGTTTTCACCATCATACGTTACAGAGTCACCTGAGTGTGAATGTGTGAATGTGTGTGTGTGTGTGTGTGTGTGTGTCCCTGCTTGGTATTTTTGGGTGTGTTTCTTGAACAGACTGGTTTGTCCTGATTCCTTTGAGCTCACAGTGTTTTTCCTCTCAGACTGAAGATGATTGGAAATGAGGAGGAAGAGGACACCGCAGAGTCTCAAGGGTTCAGCTGTTTGTCACTGAAGAGTGACCGGTCCATGGGACAACCTCTACACTTCAGTAAAGAACCTGGACCCAAAAAAAAAAAAAAACCTGGACCCTCACACACAGAGTAAGAGACCTGCTACAAACATGTGAACCTCCAAACTGAATCCTCAGAGAATGAACCAGTGAATGATGTGTTCTGAATAAAAACATATTTGTGTTTGCAGAGGTCAGGACCACAGACTGAGAGCAGAGTCTCCAGTGTTCAGCTGTGTGTCTCTGAAGAGTGACTGGTCCATGGGAAATCATCCAGTCTTCAGTAATGAACCTGGACCCTCTCACACAGAGTAAGAGACCTGCTACAAACATGTGAACCTGCAAACTCTCCACTTTCTCTCAGTGTTTATTTGGTGGAGGTCACTGCTTGTAACTCTAAATAGGTTTTTCATGTTGGTGTGTTGATGCTGACCACTGAGGTCACTTTGTTCTCGTAACATTATCTTAGAAGAAACCACATTAATTGTGGACAAAGGGGGACGGAGTAGCTGCAGGGCCCCAGCTGATCCAACAGGTGATCTTCAGAGACACAGGTGGAAGAATAGAAGATCTCAGGAGTCTGAGGCAACATCAACATTACTGTGTTTTAGTTTTAAACACATTAATGTTGCTATATTTCCACCTCACACATAAAGTAACAGACCACAAACCTTCAACCTCCAAACTGCTCTCTGTTTATTTAGTTGAGGTCACTGCTTGTAACAGGAGATGGGCTCTTAAACCAGGTGAAGAAGATTCTCTCATTAGAAACCAGGGGTCACACTCATCTTACTCTGTGGAGGTTAGCAATGTAAATGAGGTGGAGTCATTCTGCATCGAGGTCTGACAGAGAAGCAAGTTGCACCATCCACTCATCTAAAGAAACCACCGTGAATCCCAGTGACCATAACAACTTCTCCCAGGTTTCTCTTTGAGGATCTTTAACAGACTCCAGTGTGTTTGTGGCTCAGCTCATATTTTAACCTCTAGAACAGAATGTTCCAAGTCTGTCTTCAGGAAGTTCCTTCACATTTTGACCACTTGTCACTTGGTCTTGAAGATGAACCTCATGAGTCTGGAAACAATTGGCTATATTTCTAGTTTTAAGCTGTTTGTCTTGTGCTTCTCATGTCTCCATTATTAATCAGTTTAAATGTGCTTTATAAAAATATGAGTTGCCAACTTGTTACTCTGGAGTCTGCCGGACTTCAGATGCTTAACTGCAGTCAACTTGAAGCTGTCAATCAATCATGACAAAATGACAACCTGTGACTGTGACATGTGAGTTATCAGGACATGTCTTCACAGGGAGAGGAAGAGGAGTCATGTTTCTGAGGAGGAGCAGTCGTCCTGCTGTGCTTCGTGTCAGGACGTCCTGAAGGATCTAGTCTCCACCAGCTGTGGACACTGGTTCTGCAGACAGTGCATCACCTCATACTGGGACCAGTCTGGTTCTTCAGGAGACTCCTTGTGTCCCCAGTGTGGACAAAGATCCAGAAGAGGAGCTGGAGGTCAGACAGCCGGTCAGAGCAGCACTGTACATGTGTCTGCTGATGTCTTCACTTCTGACAACAGCACATGTGGTTTTATTTTGTTCCTTCATACAGCATCAACATTTAACATCGTTAGAAAAGCACAAAGTTAAAAAGCTTTTATTTTCTGTAGTTTTTCTGTATCTGATGAAAACAATCAGCAGATTCTCAGATTCTCTGTCTCTCACATTGTTTCTTGTCTTTCAGCAGATCGTGGTCTGCAGGAGGTTTCAGATGAACATAAGTTCAGTCTGAGGAGGAGATGTGAACATGTGACTGAAGGAAGTGATGAAACAGGAAGTAGAACCCTCCTCAACAGGATCTACACTGAGCTCCACATCACAGAGGGACAGAGTGAAGAGGTTAATACTCAACATGAGGTGAGGCAGCTTGAGACGGCTTCCAAGAAGAAGATCCTCCAGGACACTCCCATCAAGGTCCACGACATCTTTAAAGCCTCCACTGACCAGCAGAGCAGCATCAGAGTCGTCCTGACCAACGGAGTCGCTGGCGTTGGAAAAACCTTCTCGGTGCAGAAGTTCACTCTGGACTGGGCAGAGGGTTTAGAGAACCAGGATGTGGGTCTGCTGGCTGTGCTTTCGTTCAGGGAGCTGAACCTGGTGAAGGACCAGCAGCACAGTCTTCTCACGCTGCTCCATGTTTTCCATCCAGAGTTACAGAAGCTCACGGCAGAGACGCTCGCTGTCTGTAAACCTTTGTTCATCTTTGACGGCCTGGATGAAAGCAGACCTTCTCTGGACTTCAACCACAGGGAGCTTGTGTCTGAGGTCACACAGAGGTCATCAGTCAACGTGCTGCTGACAAACCTCATCCGGGGGAATCTGCTTCCCTCGGCTCTCGTCTGGATAACCTCCAGACCTGCGGCGGCCAATCAGATCCCTCCTGCATGTGTTGACAGGGTCACAGAAGTACGAGGCTTCACTGACGCCCAGAAGGAGGAGTACTTCAGGAGGAGATTCAGTGATGAAGAGCTGTGCAGCAGAATCATATCACACATCAAGACGTCCAGGAGCCTCCACATCATGTGTCAAATCCCAGTCTTCTGCTGGATCAGTGCTACAGTTCTGGAGCACATGTTGACCACAGACCAGAGAGGAGAGCTGCCCAAGACCCTGACTGACCTGTACTCACACTTCCTGATGGTTCAGACAAAGAGGAAGAACAACAAGTACGGTGAGGGACATGAGACGACTCCACAGCAGCTGACGGAGGCTGACAGGGACGTTCTCCTGAAGCTGGGGAGGCTGGCACTTAAACATCTGGAGGAAGGAAACATCATGTTCTACCAAGAAGACCTGGAGCGGTGTGGTCTTAATGTCACAGAGGCCTCGGTGTACTCAGGAGTTTGTACTGAGATCTTCAGAAGAGAGTGTGTGATCTTCCAGAAATCAGTCTACTGCTTTGTTCATCTGAGCATTCAGGAGTTTCTGGCTGCAGTCTACATGTTCCACTGTTACACACACACTGAAGAACTCAACAACTTCTTGGGAACATATGGGGACACAGACAGAACCTTCTCCCTGGATGACCTCCTGAAGAGAACCATGAAGAAATCCCTCACCAGTACAAATGGTCACCTGGACCTGTTTGTTCGCTTCCTTCACGGCCTCAGTCTGGAGTCCAACCAGAGAGTCTTAGGAGGCCTGCTGGGTCGGACAGGGAACAATCCAGAGATCATCCAGAGAGTCATCAACAACCTGAAGGAGATGAAGAGTGATGACATTTCTCCTGACAGAAGCATCAACATCTTCCACTGTCTGACTGAGATGAACGACCACTCAGTTCATCAGCAGATGAAACAGTTCCTGACGTCAGAGAACAGATCAAAGGAGAAACTCTCTGAGATCCACTGCTCAGCTCTGGCCTACATGCTGCAGATGTCAGAGGAGGTTCTGGATGAGTTGAACCTGAAGAAGTTCAACACATCATACCAGGGTCGACGGAGACTGATCCCAGCTGTGAGGAACTGCAGGAAGGCTCAGTGAGTCCAGACATGATCAATAACATGTTCAGTCAGTGAAGTGTGTGTGTGTGTGTGTGTGTGTGTGTGTGTGTGTGTGTGTGTGTGAGACTGACTGTGTGTGTGTTAAACTCAGTCTGATGTTTACCTTTGACCTTTGACCACCTGGATCGAATGAGTTCCTCTGTCAGTCTGAATGAACGCTTGAACCAAATCTGAAAGGATTCTCTTGAGGAGTTTTTAACATGTTAATGAGGCAAAGAGTGATTTACCATGGTGAGGGTCACATGATCACATTTTGTTAGAATGTTGTGTTTTATGATTTTATTCTAACAGATATTTTCTTTAATTACAGACTCCATGGTTGTGAACTCTCAGAGACTCACTGTGAAGTCGTGGCCTCAGCTCTGAAGTCAGACCCCTCACATCTGAGAGAACTGGATCTGAGGAACAACAAGCTGCAGAATTCAGGAGTGAAGCTGCTGTGTTCTGGACTGGAGAGTCCAAACTGTCGACTGGAGGCTCTGAGGTCCTTAAATCCTTCTTCACTTTTCAGACTTTCTTTCTTATTGGGTCATTATTTATTTAAATTGTCTCAGTTCTGCTCTGCTCACTGTTCCTCAGTCATCTGTCACTCACCCAGCCTGTCAGTCACGTCCACCTCATCAACTCCATTCACCTGCACTCACCTGCTCCTGATCACTAAGAAAGTGTCAGTAAATAACATGTGGACTGAGGCCGAGCACTCGTCCTCCTCAGGTTTTCAAAATAAGACACATTCTTATTGAAACACGTTGGACAGTTGATAAGTATAGAAACAAACAGGAAGTGACATCAGGAGCCATCCCTTTAAACAGTGTTTAATTACACAAACCTGCTCAGTGACCAACACACAGAGAAGAAGCTGATGAATGAAACAATGGTCCAACATGTCTGATCTGATATTTATCTTCAGGTCACAGACTGGACTGAGGTCAGCAGCATGTTGAGAGTCTGTGTTGACATGATGACGATCCACAACAACAGGAGGACACATTCTAATATTCATATTTCTTTATTCAGGTTGGAGTTCTGCAGACTGTCAGAGATCAGCTGTTCTTCTCTGGCTTCAGCTCTGAGGTTAAACCCCTCTCATCTGAGAGAACTGGATCTGAGTAACAACGACCTGCAGGACTCAGGAGTGAAGGAGCTGTGTGGTTTTCTACAGAGTCCAACCTGTCGACTGGAGACTCTGAGGTCAGTTCACTGACTGACTTTTGTAGATCTCAAATCTATAAACACACAATTTATCTAATTTAATTCTAATTTAACATAATTCCTCTTCATACATAACCTGAATCCATTCATTAATTAATCTGTGACATTTTAAATATTCAGCTACTTGTTAAAACACTGAGTTTAGTTCTGGATTTCCTAAACTGATCTGCAGGACAGAGACCGGGTCCAAATAATCTATTTGTACTGAATCAGGACTCGTTTTTAGTCCAACATGTCTGATTTCATATTTATCTTCCATGTTATGAGTCTGTGCTGACATGAATATGTGTGTGTTAATTTCACACATGAAGTCAGTTTAATTTACAGTTATGTTTTATTCTTTATCCAGATTGTGGAGCTGCAGTCTGACAAAGATCAGCTGTTCTTCTCTGGCTTCAGCTCTGAGGTCAAACCCCTCTCATCTGAGAGAACTGGATCTGAGATACAACAACAACCTGCAGGACTCAGGAGTGAAGGAGCTGTGTGGTTTTCTACAGAGTTCAACCTGTCGACTGGAGACTCTGAGGTCAGTTCACTGACTGACTTTTGTAGATTTCATATCGATAAAACAACATTTATACACAATTTATCTAATTTAACTCTAATTCAACATAACACCTCTTCATACATAACTTGAATCCATTAATTAATTAATCTGTGACATTTTAAATATTCAGCTTCTTGTTAAAACACTGAGTTTAGTTCTGGATTTCCTAAACTGATCTGCAGGACAGAGACCGGGTCCAAATAATCTATTTGTACTGAATCAGGACTCGTTTTTAGTCCAACATGTCTGATTTCATATTTATCTTCCATGTTATGAGTCTGTGCTGACATGAATATGTGTCTGTTATTTTCACACTTGAACTCAGTTTAATTTACAGTTATGTTTTATTCTTTATCCAGGTTGTGGGACTGCAGTCTGTCAGAGATCAGCTGTTCTTCTCTGGCTTCAGCTCTGAGGTCAAACCCCTCTCATCTGAGAGAACTGGATCTGAGACACAACTACCTGCAGGACTCAGGAGTGAAGGATCTGCTTGATCTACAGCAGAGTCCAACCTGTCGACTGGAGACTCTGAGGTCAGTAGATGGTTGGAGTCAGTCCACACTCCTTTCATCAGTATTTTACTAAACACAGTCAGTATCACAGATCCAGGGTCTGTGCTACCAAGCAGGATTTGTGGTCATCAGGTTAACTTCAGGTTTAGTTTTTTCAGTTCTACGAAGCTCGTCCACTTCTTAACCAGGTCAATCACCATGGTAACTTCTGATGAACGGCTAACCTGCTCCAGGTTAAGTTTGAGATCAACCCATATAGAAGCTCCGCCCACTGACCACAGTGACTCTCCACTGTTGTGTGGTGCACATTCTCCTTAAAGGGACGGATAAGGGAAGTTTAAATCAACGTCTGGTTGGTTCAGTTGATCTCTAACTCACCCAGAACATCTCAATGTCTCCAGACTCATCCTGTCTCCAAAACACCAGATGACTCAGTCAGCTTCCTGGAGACAGGTCCATGTGTATCTATTGAGTAGTGATGTCAGAGGTGTCCACCACAGTGTGTGTCCTCAGAGACAGTGAAACAGTGTGTGTCTTCTTGTCTTCCACTCGTCTTGTTAGTAAACAACAGATTCAGATCTCGTGGCCTCGAGTTATTTATCTCGTTCACACGTTATTATGTTGTGGTCACGCAATATATTTATACCAAATGCCACCAGGGGGCGCTGTAACTTATCCCAGATGATCGATCTCGATGAGGAAAACCTGAGTTAACTTAACGAGTTGATAACCAGCGTCATGTGACCTCTTAGCCTGACTGTGTCTGTCAGGTTCAGTTGAGGTGATCTCAGAAAGATCTCCTGGACATGTTGAAGTGTCTTCGTAGTTCAGGCCTCAGTGTTTCCTCAGTGAAGCTGTGAGAGGACAATGAGGACAGACGTCAGGATTGGACAGAGACACAGAGAGACAACAGTCGGCCAATCAGATGAGCCACAAGCTGCTTGGGATCATGTGATTGAGTTGACGTGAAGACGACAGTTGTTGTTGTTTTCATGTGAACAGGAAGTGAAGCTGGACCACAGCTGACAGCCTCACACGAGGGACAGAGACGGTGTCGTCTTCATCTGATCTGAGACAGTTTGTTCTCTCACTTCATCAGTGAAGAACTGATCAGGTGGATCTTTGTCACAGCTCTGAGATCAGTGGGACTGAAGCCTCTCCTCATCACATGGTAACCAGGAGCTCTTTATACAGAGCAGAACCTCTGCTGAGGTCCATCTGTCTCCTCTGGTCCCAGTTTGTCAGAAGCAGATGTTCATCAACACACAGTGTAACATGGCTTCACCTGTAACAGCAGTAAATCCACCTCTCAGGTGTCCACTCTGCACTTTGACATGCAGAGGACACACACTGAGCTCTTAGCGTGTTCATTCCAACACGTGAACATGAAGCAGAGAGGAAGCTGCTCCACCTCTGAACAGGACTGAAGTCCCTGCTGCTCTTTCTACTGGATGAGCTGCATCACTGACTCACAGCTGATGAAGTGAGTCTCTGTGACACTGATGTCTTCTTCTCTCAACAGGTGGGAGGGGTCTGTGTGGAGGTGAGTGTGAAGAGGACAGTGTGTGTGGACGGAGGCTGAGCTGTGTCCTGAGGATCCAGAGGCTGAAGCAGCAGCAGCTTGTGTGTAGAGCGGCTCTGACTGGACCTTGTTGCTGGGAGGCAGAGTGGAGACAGAGCTCCAGAGGAATCAGAGGAGGTGGTTGTAATATGTAACTTCACCACTAGATGGACCTCCACACCGATTGTGTTTATTCACATGAAGAATGTGTTTATTGAAATGACACAACACAAGCAGAATATATAAACCCTCTATAAAGAGTCACATATATGTGTTTAAGTTTCCTTTATTCTGTTCCACCTTTGTCCCTCAGTGTGTCTCCATGTGTGTAGAACCACATTCTGTTTGTTTATGATCTTAAAGTTCCTGGATTCACGTCACAAATTGATTTATTTCAACACAAAGTTCAACACAATCAAATCACTTTGAGTTTAAAATCAGAGTTTTGTCTTTGACACAAAAGATCAAAACTCTGGACTTAAAAATGGGACGTTTTCATTTCTGCATCAGTTGCAGAGCGGTGGTGGCTTTTCTACTTTTGACCCACAGGTGGCGCTGCAGTATAACAGCAGCACATCCCAGTCAAAGCCTTTATATTCAGTCTATGAGTCAAACACATGGATCATTTCCTCTGTGACAAACCAGATGTAACGAGAAGAAAAACATGTCAGAGAGAAAAGTTCTGTTTCTACTTGTCTCTGCTTTAATACTCAATAAACATCCTTCCACCGACTTCACTGGAATCATGACTCAGCTTTTCTTTCCTCTTCAAACAAACTGGTGGAAACATCTAGTCCTTGGTGCAGGTAAAAGAACAAAATCACCAGTTTGACATAATGGAAACCAGCAGAAGAAAAGTGACTGAGACATTTACAGTATGAAGAAGAGTCGATGAAGAGCAGAGCATCTTTAAGTCTCTGAGGAAACTGTTTCATTAACATTTTATCATATTTAATAGAAAACTGACCCGAGGACGTTTTATACAAACGTAGATGAAGATTCTTGTTGTACGTTCTCGACCACCACCTCAGAACAACCACCAGGGGGAGACTGTAGCAGCCTCTGGGAACAGCTGCATGCTGGGAAATAATGATGATGGGAGGTTCACAGCAGAGACAAGGGACAGAAAGTGTCTGAGAGATGATGTCCTGAAGACAGTGGACATGTTGGGCCTGTTGTGTTGAACAGTTTGTGTTACTTTGTGGAGACACTTGTCTCAACATGATGATGTCACTTCCTGTTCAAGCCCGTCTCAGTTCTTTGTGACTTCAGGATCAGAAATGTTTGACAGAGTCAGTTCCTGACAGGCTCCAGTTCTCACTGTGTGGAGAGGTCATCATGTGACTTTGTGATGATCCTCAACACACGTGTGTCAGTGTAACATGTGACTGTGACGCCATGTTCATGAACACGCTGCTCTAACATCTGTCCAGCAGATGTTGAAGCTCTGAGGTCCACTTCCTCTGCAGCAGAGTGAGACCATCATCTCTTCATGGAGCTGTGCACCAGGCTGGTGTCACGTGACCAAACACAAAGTGTGAACAACACGTCATCAAAGGATCCGAATTATGAGAAATACTTTGTACTGATGGAGAAGAGATTGAGCTCGTGATGAAACTCTACATCTGATCCATACATTTATTATTTATTATTTATCAGTTGATTTCATTCATCCACCAAACAAAACTATTTACATTCAAACACAAGAAGAAGAATCTGATCTGCAGCTGTTTCACAAGATGTTCTTTAACTAAGGGTTTAATCTCTCTCTCTCTCTCTCTCTCTCTCTCTCTCTCTCTCTCTCTCTCTCTCTCTCTCTCTCCCTCCCTCCCTCCCTCCCCCCCCTCTCTCTCTCTCTCTCTCTCTCTCTGAGTGAGTGAGTGAGTGTGTGTAAATATCAGCTCAGATGAAACTGTATGTTAACTGTCAACAGACCAACAGACAGACAGTTCCATCAGGATATTTACATTCACAATCCGTCTGAGAGCAAATGTTCTAATTGCTCTTTAGAAAAATCTTCTATTCACCACAGTTGATCCTGAACTGGTTGTTTTTTCACCCGTTGTCTCACAGATGTTGAGGTCTCCTGTGTTTTAGCGGAGAGCTGCATCTTACCCTGCAGCTTTCAGCCTGGTTCCAGAACCAGTCATTTACTGGACGCAGGTGGAACCAGGAAACCCTCCTGTCCACTCCTACTACAGAGACAGAGACCAGTTTGATCTCCAGGGCGAGCGCTTCAGAGGCCGGACATCACTGTTCACAGATCAGATCTCCAGAGGAAACGCCTCCATCAGGCTGACGGGGCTGCAGCTTCAGGACCAGGGAAGATACAACTGCTACACCAGCACCATCACTGGAGTCAACAATGAGTCATTTATCAACCTGAGAGCAGATGGTAAAGAAACTCACACTGAAAACACAACACAAATACTAGAAATTATATTTATGTCTAGTTGCTGTTCCCTTGTTGAACATGTGTACTGTTGGGTTGAGTTGAAGCTGATACTGAAGCATTGGACGTCTCGCTGCTTGCCGGCACCATTACCTCTTTGAAACATGGTTAGTCACTAAAGTGCAATGCATCCTGGGACAGGCTGGACGGGGACGGATCCACTCGTTGGAGCTCGGTCTTCAGATGCAGCCCCTGAGTTGAGACACAGCTGATGTCAGCAGCTCCACATATTGACTCATATGTGACATGTTAAATAATAAGCACAATATGTCAGATTAATGAAGAGCTCCACAGAGCACGAGGCAAAGATGATCAATGAGTTCTAAAAGAGAAATGTTGTCTTGCAGCTCCGGTGCGTCACGTGGACATGGAGCAGGTGGAGGACAGCTTCACCTGCCGCTCAGAGGGGATCTACCCCGAGCCACAGCTCACCTGGTCCACCAGGCCTCCGTCCAACGTGACCCTTCAGAACCAAACCTCAGTGAAGGAGACGGAGCAGCAGCTCTATGAGATCAGCAGCACACTGACACTGTCAGACAGAGACTCTGTTCTGATCTGCAGCATCAGCACTCGCAGTGGGAGGAGGAGCGCGCTGTGGTATCAACCCAGTACGTTGAATCTGCTCTATGGAACTGAACCTGTGCTTGTTTCACCTACTGCTGCATATTCATATCTGCTCCTACAGATAACTCACATCTTATATCAATGCTGATTCTCAATCTTTACTTTGTTTGTTTCTTTGTCTGCTGAACAGATTTCCACTAAACTAGTTGTGAGGATGGAACGTGGGCCACAGGTCACTCAGTAGAGCTCAGAA
>NC_084965.1:844630-897130 GCF_949316205.1 Platichthys flesus
TTGTTCCACTTTCAGTTCTCACAGGATGAAAGACAGATGTCTGTGTTCAAGTCTCTGGTTGTGGATCCTCATCATGTGGACTCTCACCACAGCAGGTACTGAACTGAGTTCTAATACACATAGAAAAATCACTTTCAACACAGTTTCAATGTTTATCTTTTAAATTAATGTCATTAACATAAATGATTGCATTGCTGCCTTTCCACATATCAAAATAAAAGCACAGCAACGTTTCTGTGAAGACCATATATGCTGCTTATAAACGACGACTTTCAAGTGTGTTAGCATTATAATAAAATGATATACAGAACAAAAATAAAAACAAAGATGTCTGCTGAGTTTAAATGTTTATTCAAACCCGACAAATCAAATTAAAATACAATTTAATTATTCTGTTATTCTGTTGTAAATATAATTGTAATTAAGCTAATACATAATAATTCTGTGTGTGGAAACCAGTAGAAACACTGATGTGTCATAGAGTGGCCAGTGTGGGTCCATCAGCAACAACACGTTATTCCACCATGTCACTGGCTGTTTCTCACTTGTCTGATGTTCTTGGAGCCGAGGGTTTGATTCTCCTTTACTGAGACTTCACAGTAAAATAAGAACTGAACACTGTGGACTTGAACCAGGAGACATGTTGTTTCTGTTCCACATCAAGTCAAAGCTCAACAAAACAACAACCACTTCCGCTGACGACCCTTCACAAAAAAGGTCCCATACAGGTACACTGCTTATGATTACAGGAAACGCAAGTTCACTAATCAGTTACACATTCCACTGCCTCGTGTGGCAGGAGGTTGTTTTTGTGAAAGCAGCTCAGATGAAACTACTGTATGTTAACTGTCAGCAGCCAAACAGACAGACAGTTCCATCAGGAGATTTACATTCACAATCCGTCTGAGAGCAAATGTTCTAATTGCTCTTTAGAAAAATCTTCTATTCACCACAGTTGATCCTGAACTGGTTGTTTTTTCACCCGGTGTCTCACAGATGTTGAGGTCTCCTGTGTTTTAGAGGAGAGCTGCATCTTACCCTGCAGCTTTCAGCCTGGTAAAGAACCAGTCATCCACTGGGTGAAGGTGGATCCAGGAAACACTCGTCTCGTCTCCGACTACAGTGCCAGGCACCAGATTGAACTCCAGGGCGAGCGCTTCAGAGGCCGGACATCGCTGTTCACAGATCAGATCTCCAGAGGAAACGCCTCCATCAGGCTGACGGGGCTGCAGCTTCAGGACCAGGGAAAATACAAGTGCTACACCAGCATCATCACTGGAGGCAACAAGGAGTCATTCATCAACCTGAGAGTAGATGGTAAAGAAACTCACACTGAAAACACAACACAAATACTAGAACTGATATTTGTCTCTTGTTGCTGGTCCCTTGTTTAACATGTGGACTGTTGGGTTGAGTTGAAGCTGATACTGAAGCATTGGACGTCTCGCTGCTTGCCGGCACCATTACCTCTTTGAAACATGGTTAGTCACTAAAGTGCAATGCATCCTGGGACAGGTTGGACGGGGACGGATCCACTCGTTGGAGCTCGGTCTTCAGATGCAGCCCCTGAGTTGAGACACAGCTGATGTCAGCAGCTCCACATATTGGCTCATATGTGACATGTTAAAAAATAAGCACAATAATCAGATTAATGAAGAGCTCCACAGAGCACGAGGCAAAGATGATCAATGAGTTCTAAAAGAGAAATGTTGTCTTGCAGCTCCTGTGCGTCACGTGGACATTGAGCAGGTGGAGGACAGCTTCACCTGCCGCTCAGAGGGGATCTACCCCGAGCCGCAGCTCACCTGGTCCACCAGGCCTCCGTCCAACGTGGACCTTCAGATCCAAACCTCAGTGAAGGAGACGGAGCAGCAGCTCTATGAGATCAGCAGCACAGTGACACTGTCAGACAGAGACTCTGTTCTGATCTGCAGCATCAGCACTCGCAGTGGGAGGAGGAGCGCGCTGTGGTATCAACCCAGTACGTTGAATCTGCTCTATGGAACTGAACCTCTGCTTGTTTCACCTACTGCTGCATATTCATATCTGCTCCTACAGATAACTCACATCTTATATCAATGCTGATTCTCAATCTTTACTTTGTTTGTTTCTCTGTCTGCTGAACAGATTTCCACTAAACTAGTTGTGAGGATGGAACGTGGGCCACAGGTCACTCAGTGGAGCTCAGAATCCACAAGGCCCAACAGTCTCCTTATGAAACCACAGTGAAATTAACCAGGCCCAAGATCTGCACCAAATTTAACTCATAAATATCAGTCCTCTACATTTGTCAGATTGTTTCTTCATCTTCATCAGTTATTCGCAGGGAGATCAATGAAAATGTTGAAAAACAATGTAAATGTGAAAAAACAACAAATCCTGGATCCACACAAACATGTGATGAGTTCTTCTCTGAGCCTGACCCACAACACACCTTCCTGCCAAGGTTCATGGAAATCTGTTCAGTAGTTGTTGTGTAATGTTGCTTAAAGCTTAACAAACAAATGGAACATTGAACAGATCCATTAGTTTTCTTTCTTTAACTTTGGACCTTTCTGGACATTTTCCCTGAGAGGACTGATGTGTGTGAGATGTGGAGCAGCTTGAATTGACTGTTGGTCCTTGGAGGAGATATCAGCTCCACTGAGTGACCTTCTACTTCAGTTCATCATTCCAAGGCCACACCCTCCTCCACATGAATCATTCTGATGATAGAACATGTTCAGAAAGTCTCATCAGAGCCTGAAACCACATTCTGACCACGATGATATTATTTGATCTCTTTTCTTTTCAGCTCTCGTCCATGTGTCACCGAGTGAAACAACAACAACAATCCACTGCACTGCTCCAAACACCAAACCCCCGACACACCTGCTGTGGAAGTTCAACCACAGTCAGATCATTGTGAACCAGACCGGGGTGGACGGCCCCCCCAGGGTCTCAGAGCAGTGGAGGCAGCAGGTGGAGGATGTGTCAGCGTCAGGCAGCCTCACGCTGCACCACTTATCTTCAGATCACCAGGGAACGTTCACCTGTGAACTCAGTAGTGAAGAGGAGACGCTCTTCATCAACAGCTACGTGACGATAGAGGAAGGTAAGATCCCATGAGACCAGAACTGATGATGAAATCCTCAGAGCGACTGTCAGACCTGAGGCTGGTGCAGTGAGTCCTGGTTCCTCCTGGTGGAGCAGATCCCCCAGGGCTCCGTCCTCCAGCTCCTCAGGAGCATCATGTCCACATGTAGTCAGGAGAACACACAGGAACCAGGAGGACACACACACACACACACACACACACACACACACACACACACACACACACACACACACTGAAGACACATCACTGCACTTTGTTGATGCTACAGTTCTTCTCTCTGAATTACAGGTTCTTCAGGTTCAGTTGCAGGAATTGTGGTCGGAGTCCTCGTTGGGTGTGTAGCATTAGGAGCTGGAGCAGTATTATTATACTTTAAAAGACAAAAGGTAAATATTAATATTTACAATAATTCTGCTGTTCATTTATTATGTGTTGTCTCTTCTAATGATTATTTCATTTGAACAAACACAAAACAGAACATCAACAATCTGATGCTACAGACGATACATTTACAGTAAGTTTGCTGTTTATTCTGAAAATTTCAATATTCTGCTCTAAAGAATAACCCTGTTGTCATGGAGATGCTGTAAACAGCAGACACATCCTAAAGCTTCATTATCTGAGAGTTTGTTCAAAAACCATATCGATATTAGACTGAAAGAAAATCTGATACCGATATATCAGCCAATAAATTCATAAAAAATATTAGACAATGATTCCTAAGATGCTGTTATCAAACCCTTACGGCAAAGAAATGTAACTGAGACTTGATATTTTACAGTTTCACCATAAACTGTATTATTAATAACACATATACAAAGAACTTTCATTAAAAAATGTGTATTTATGTAAAATGTATCTATTAGTATCGTTCATTCTGTAAAATGAAAGTTTCTATATCAGCGAACCTGAAGCAGATGTGTCTGTGAACGTCTCAGATAATTTCATCTGTTATTTCTGTCTTTTCCTGGAGGAGAAGTTTGTTTCAGGTTCGTGGAGCAAAAGCAAAAAGCACAAAGAAATGCATGATATAAAAAAAATTAGTTCAATGGATTCAATAAGATTAAGAGAGAAAGAAAATGTCCTGATGTTTGATAGTTTCACATCTTCTGCAGTTTGTGTTTATGACTGATGAAGAATAAAAGTCCAGGAGATTAAGATTTCAGAAGCTCTGAATTTTCTTAATTTTGTTTACAGGTCAGACAATGAAGAAAATAATAAGAACACGAAACATGATAATGAAGGAAGTGCTGTTTGAGACAGACAAAGACAAACAAAAACCTCAGGATGAAGAAGAGGAGCTGAACACGTAGAAGATGAAGACGTCAACTTGGAAACACGAGGAGGTTCCAGATCTTTAGGTGATGAGGTCGACGTCTGGTTCCATGTGAACGAGTCCGACCCGGACAACATCCTGCTGCAGAGTTGCCAACTCTCACACTTTCGCCGTGTGACACACGCTTTTGCATGTTTTCACACGCACCCAACTTCTCATGCCCCAAATTTTTTTGATTTTGGGCCGAGACATGTTCGTTCCTTTTTAAACTCCCCGACGTTAGATGGCGCTAAGGAGCGCATCTGTAACCCTATTCGCTGCATATGTAACGGTGTTAATATGTTGTATGTTGAATCCTGTTCAACGTGGGACTGCAGTCACAGTTTTTGATGTATGTCTTTTATTTTGCCGTATTTGTCTTATTTTGAAAACCCGCAGCGGGAGCTTCTGAGGGATTAAGTGTGGTGCACTTTGTTTTTACCTCAGAACTAGATATGTGGGTAGGTTGTTGCGCTGTCTATTAGTGTTTAAGTTAAGATTAAGATGCATTTATTTGTCCCAAACACAGACACACTCATGCAGGTAGGGAAATGTAACCTCTGCTTTTGACCCATCTGGTGCAGGACACACAGAGCAGTGAGCGACCATGTACGGCGCTCGGGGAGCAGATGTTGGGGGAGTAAGGTGCCTTGCTCAGGGGCACTAGACAGGGTAGGTTCGTCTTTTGTTGTCTCTCCGTGGAGTCGAACCAGAGTCGAACCAGACACCTTCTCTGCCCATAGTCCAAGTTTCTGCCACTAGTCCACCGCCTCTAGCTGCTAACGTTTAATTTAATGTATAAAACTTGTAATATGCAACTTTCAGCTATGTCTTTGCTTCACAGAATGTAACTGCTGCCTTCTTCTTCTGTGAAAGACCAAACGGCTTCAGCCACTGAACCATCAAACCCATTTGAACCCAGCTGCTGGTTTGAGGTGGAGACATAGTGTTGCTCTAAGTCTGTTTTAACTCTGGACAACATCCGGCAGAGACTTGAAAACCAACAGAACCTGAATGAAACAGCTGAGACCAAACTAATCTGACACGTTCAGCAGACTCACAGAACCTGAACCAGGTTAAAGCTGAATTATAATAATTTAAAGCTCTGAAAAGAATGTACTGATTTGTATTTTATATCTGGTACTGTTTTGTATTTGCACATATTTTTACGAAACTTTACTTCATCGACTGTTATGGCACATTTAATATTTTATTAAAATGTATTTATATAAATCTGTGTGGTATCTTTCTGTATTTGACGAATTTAGGATTTTACTCATCAGGGGATGAAAAGCTTAAACACAGAACAGAGGAGGACTGCTCGTGACTTTGGTGAACTTCTATCTTGTCCTCTAGCGCCACCTGCAGTTCTAAGCTTCCATTTATCCACTGAAATCGCTAAATGAATCTTCTCCTCTGGCTCCACCGTGTGGTCACTGGTTGTTCCAACACTTCCTGAGATCTTGTGCTGTTCCTTTATGATCATGAACTTCACCCTTAGTGGAAACACTTGTTTCCTTCAGGAGACAGAATCACTCTTTTCTTTTCTCCTCTTCACTGGATCACTTCCTCCTTGACTTCCAGCCCTCGTCCTCTCACACTGATCATTGGTTCATCTCAACACAGAGAACATGTGACTCTCACTGATCGATGCAATCAGCTGCTTCTACTCTCGATTCATCGCGTGTCATCGATGTTTCTTCTTTTCTCCGACACTTTTCTTTTCGACACATTTTCTTTGGACCACAAATCAAAATAAAATACTAGTTTAATTATTCTTTATTCAGTTGTCAACTTTTGATTAACGAAACAGAACTATGCACCTGGACGGACCCACAAATAATAAAGAGGCAACAAACTCTAGTGTGTGTGTGTGTGTGTGTGTGTGTGTGTGTGTGTGTGTGTGTGCATATGGCTTGATCTCTGCGTACAGCTGCTCTGTCATCCCTCCGTCATCCTGTGGACTCACCACTGGTTGCTGTGGTTTAGACCTGGTTCTTCCTGGATGGTGCTCAGGTGAAGTCCCAGTCTCTTGGCACTGGAATCAAGAAGTGATGAGGAGCCGCTCCCAGTTCAGCCCCTCCTTTCACAGTCACTGGGTAAATCTTCACATCGTGACAGTTTGATTCTGTGTTTCATAAACAAGCCTCGACTCGGCTGACGCTTTGTGAGTCTTCAGTGAACATCTGCATTCTACACACTACACAACACCTTCCTATCTGCCTGTCAGAACCTGAGGCAGCTGCTTGAACTCTGTGTGATGATGAATAAAGATAAGGAGTTATGCTTTAATATGTAAAGTGATGTATGAGAACAAGTTAGAGTCCAGTGTATAGTGTGTCACAGATGTATCACACAACAGGCAGCAGCTCTTATCAGACCTTTTATCCACACAGGTGTGAGACTGAACCACAATGTGACGCACACACATTCTAACAACACTACGCAGCAAAGGTTATTAATAAATCATTTGTGTGAAGGACTTATATCTGAATCAAACTGTTCCTGCTCCCCCCCCCCCCTTTCTTTTATTGTTTAGAGGGAAGTTGCATAAACATCTTCACACAGACCAGCTAAAATGTAATATCCCAACAATCTCCACAGACACACACACACACAGACCCACACATAGATTTCAGTCTCAAATACTTGAGACACACACACACACACACACACACACACACACACAGACACACATGATGTATAAAGACGATGCAACAGAAAACAAACTACTTTATCCCTTGTATCTTAGATTGTTTGTCTTCATTAGGTGTGTGTGTGTGTGTGTGTGTTTGTTGTACAAAAATTTGAGTTTGGACGATAATTGGTTGAGCCCTTATTCACACCTTGTTCTCTATGAAGATATAAACAATAATATGTCATGTTTTTATGTGTGTGTCTCCTCCTCCTCCTCCTCCCCCCCCCACACAGAGCAACTGTCATGTGATTTCTTGTAAATGCAGAGAGGACGAGGAAGTGAAACTTAATGTGTGGTCAGGCGCCATTTTAACAACACAACGCAGAGGGTGAGACAAAGTGCACAGTCCGGTGAGTGTTAACACAACAACATGTTGAATCTATAATTTCACTGTCACAGACTCAGAGTCAGTTTTCTACCTGTGGACTGTAGAGAGAAGAAGAGTCAGGACAAACTTCTGTCCTCACACGGTGACACAAGTGAAGCAGGAAGTGTGTGTGTGTGTGTGTGTGTGTGTGTGTGTGTGTGTGCGTGCGTGCGAGTGTGTGTGTGTGTGTGTGTGCGTGTGTGCGTGCGAGCGAGTGTGTGTGTGTGCTTGTGTGTGTGTCTCCTCCCTCCCCCCCCTCCTCACATAGATATTGTTTGATTTCCAGTGAATGCAGAGAGGAGGAGGAGCAGTAACTAAAGTTGAAGTCAGACTCCATTTTAACAACACAACGCAGACGGTGAAACAACGTTCTGAGTCCGGTGAGTGTTAACACAACAACATGTTGAATCTATCATTTCACTGTCACAGACTCAGAGTCAGTTTTCTACCTGTGGACTAAAGCAGGAAGTGTGTGTTGTGTCGTGTTGTGTTGTGTTGTGTTGTGTTGTGTTGTGTTGTGAGTCGATGGAGTCGGATCCTGTGTGTGTGTCATTTTAACTCTGGGTCCAGACTGTGAGCGTCTGGTGTTGAACTGAACTTGTTGACGAGTCGTTTCCATGATGTTTACATGAGTCTGATGAACTGGATTCAAACCAACACCCAGTGACGTCATGTACTGGTTATCAGGACCTGATCAGAACATGAAGGGGTGGGACCATTCCACTCCTTAGCTCCACCCCTTCTTTACCCCTGTAGCGGAGGTGTGTCCTGTGGGGCCGAGTGGGTGGAGCCGAGGGGCGGGGCTCTACCTGTCCAAACCGGTCCTGACAGATAACTCACTTCAAACGGAGGGGGTACCCAGAATGCCTTGCGTACCACCGGCCACCTGGGAGAGAGATCCATTAATGTAGTATTTCCTCCATTAATAACAATTTAAAAATTACATTAATGACTGTCACATCTTAGTTTAATAATATTTCAATGTTTTATGGTCACTTATGTTTTTTTAGGGTTCCAAACGACCCTAAAAAAACACTATCGTTAGCATACTGGAGTTAGCATGCTAGCTAGATGACTACTGAGAATGTAACGGCTTCTTGAAGAACTGTCCCTAATCTCAGGGGAAGTTCCAACCACAACCCTGTGTGACTCACACACACACACACACACACACACACACACACAGAGTCATGTGATTTCCAGTAAGTGCAGAGGAGGCGGAGCTGCCAATGAAAGTGAAAGTGTTCAGACTGGTTCCAACTTCAAGGAGCAGACGGAGGAGACGTGAAGTCTGAAGCTGGTGAGTTTTCAGCTGCATTTATATTATATGTGTGTGTTTGAGCTCTCACTGTTTTTCTTCTCAGAGTGAAGATGAGTGGATCTGAGGAGAAAGAGGAGAAGAGAGTAGAGTCTCCAGTGTTCAGCTGTGTGTCTCTGAAGAGTGACTGGTCCATGGGAAATCCTCCAGTCTTCAGTAAAGAACCTGGACCCTCACACACAGAGTAAGAGACCTGCTACAAACATGTGAACCTCCAAACTCAATCCTCAGAGAATGAACCAGTGAATGATGTGTTCTGAATAAAAACATGTTTGTGTTTGAAGAGGTCAGGACCACAGACTGAGAGCAGAGTCTCCAGGGTTCAGCTGTCTGTCTCTGAAGAGTGACTGGTCCATGGGAAATCATCCAGTCTTCAGTAATGAACCTGGACCCTCACACACAGAGTAAGAGACCTGCTACAAACATGTGAACCTCCAAACTCAATCCTCAGAGAATGAACCAGTGAATGATGTGTTCTGAATAAAAACATGTTTGTGTTTGCAGAGGTCAGGACCACAGACTGAGAGCAGAGTCTCCAGGGTTCAGCTGTCTGTCTCTGAAGAGTGACTGGTCCATGGGAAATCATCCAGTCTTCAGTAAAGAACCTGGACCCTATCACACAGAGTAAGAGACCTGCTACAAACATGTGAACCTCCAAACTGAATCCTCAGAGAATGAACCAGTGAATGATATGTTCTGAATAAAAACATGTTTGTGTTTGAAGAGGTCAGGACCACAGACTGAGAGCAGAGTCTCCAGGGTTCAGCTGTCTGTCTCTGAAGAGTGACTGGTCCATGGGAAATCCTCCAGTCTTCAGTAAAGAACCTGGACCCTCACACACAGAGTAAGAGACCTGCTACAAACATGTGAACCTCCAAACTCAATCCTCAGAGAATGAACCAGTGAATGATGTGTTCTGAATAAAAACATGTTTGTGTTTGCAGAGGTCAGGACCACAGACTGAGAGCAGAGTCTCCAGGGTTCAGCTGTCTGTCTCTGAAGAGTGACTGGTCCATGGGAAATCATCCAGTCTTCAGTAAAGAACCTGGACCCTCACACACAGAGTAAGAGACCTGCTACAAACATGTGAACCTCCAAACTCAATTTGTTTATTTGGTGGAGGTCACTGCTTGTAGCTCTAAATATGTTTTTCATGTTGGTGTGTTGATGCTGACCACTGAGGTCACTTTGTTCTCATAACATTATCTTAGAAGAAACCACATGAATTGTGGACAAAGGGGGACGGAGTAGCTGCAGGCTGCAGGCTCCAGGGTTTGATATCATAAAGACAGTTAATAAAATACATTTTATTAACTGTCTTTATGATATCAAACCCTGGAGCTTTGTACAAGTCAATGAAAACAAAGTTCATTATATTTGACCCTCAAAGCACTTGAGACCCTTTACTCTGTGACACCCAGCAGCCAGAAGCCCCATGTTTTCAGGCTCTGTCCGTCCAGACCTTTCTCGTGAATGGGATATCTCAAGAACGCCCTGAGGGACTTTCCTCAAATTTGGTAGAAATGTTCTCTTAGACTCACAGGTTGACTGATTAGAATTTGATTTGGGAGGTCGAAGGTCACGGTGGCCTCACGCATCATATTTTGGCCTCTTGAACAGGATGTCCCAAGTCTGTTGTGAGGAAGTTCCTTCACATTTTGACCACTGGTCACTTGGTCTTCAAGATGAACTGTTTAGATTTCAATGGTCAAAGGTCACTGACCTCATGAGTCTGGAAACAATTGGCAGTATTTCTAGTTTGAACCTGTTTGTCTTGTGCTCCTCATGTCTCCATTATTAATCAGTTTAAATGTGCTGAATTAAAATATGAGTTGCCAACTTGTTACTCTGGAGTCTGCCTGACTTCAGATATTTAACTGCAGTCAACTTGAAGCTGTCAATCAATCATGACAAAATGACAACCTGTGACTGTGACATGTGAGTGATCAGGAAATGTCTTCACAGGAGGAGGAGTCATGTTTCTGAGGAGGAGCAGTCGTCCTGCTGTGCTTCGTGTCAGGACGTCCTGAAGGATCCAGTCTCCACCAGCTGTGGACACTGGTTCTGCAGACAGTGCATCACCTCATACTGGGACCAGTCTGGTTCTTCTGGAGACTCCTCCTGTCCCCAGTGTGGAAAAAGATCCAGAAGAGGAGCTGGAGGTCAGACAGCCGGTCAGAGCAGCACTGTACATGTGTCTGCTGATGTCTTCACTTCTGACAACAGCACATGTGGTTTTATTTTGTTCCTTCATACAGCATCAACATTTAACATCGTTAGAAAAGCACAAAGTTCAAAAGCTTTTATTTTCTGTAGTTTTTCTGTATCTGATGAAAACAATCAGCAGATTCTCAGATTCTCTGTCTCTCACATTGTTTCTTGTCTTTCAGCAGATCGTGGTCTGCAGGAGGTTTCAGATGAACATAAGCTCAGTGTGAGGAGGAGATGTGAACATGTGACTGAAGGAAGTGATGAAACAGGAAGTAGAAGCCTCCTCAACAGGATCTACACTGAGCTCCACATCACAGAGGGACAGAGTGAAGAGGTTAATACTCAACATGAGGTGAGGCAGCTTGAGACGGCTTCCAAGATGAAGATCCTCCACGACACTCCCATCAAGGTCCACGACATCTTTAAAGCCTCCACTGACCAGCAGAGCAGCATCAGAGTCGTCCTGACCAACGGCGTCGCTGGCGTTGGAAAAACCTTCTCGGTGCAGAAGTTCACTCTGGACTGGGCAGAGGGTTTAGAGAACCAGGATGTGGGTCTGCTGGCTGTGCTTTCGTTCAGGGAGCTGAACCTGGTGAAGGACCAGCAGCACAGTCTTCTCACGCTGCTCCATGTTTTCCATCCAGCGTTACAGAAGCTCACGGCAGAGACGCTCGCTGTCTGTAAACCTTTGTTCATCTTTGACGGCCTGGATGAAAGCAGACCTTCTCTGGACTTCACCCACAGGGAGCTTGTGTCTGAGGTCACACAGAGGTCATCAGTCAACGTGCTGCTGACAAACCTCATCCGGGGGAATCTGCTTCCCTCGGCTCTCGTCTGGATAACCTCCAGACCTGCGGCGGCCAATCAGATCCCTCCTGCATGTGTTGACAGGGTCACAGAAGTACGAGGCTTCACTGACGCTCAGAAGGAGGAGTACTTCAGGAGGAGATTCAGTGATGAAGAGCTGTGCAGCAGAATCATCTCACACATCAAGACGTCCAGGAGCCTCCACATCATGTGTCAAATCCCAGTCTTCTGCTGGATCAGTGCTACAGTTCTGGAGCACATGTTGACCACAGACCAGAGAGGAGAGCTGCCCAAGACCCTGACTGACCTGTACTCACACTTCCTGCTGGTTCAGACAAAGAGGAAGAACATCAAGTACGGTGAGGGACATGAGACGACTCCACAGCAGCTGATGGAGGCTGACAGGGACATTCTCCTGAAGCTGGGGAGGCTGGCACTTGAACATCTGGAGGAAGGAAACATCATGTTCTACCAAGAAGACCTGGAGCGGTGTGGTCTTAATGTCACAGAGGCCTCGGTGTACTCAGGAGTTTGTACTGAGGTCTTCAGAAGAGAGAGTGTGATCTTCCAGAAATCAGTCTACTGCTTTGTCCATCTGAGCGTTCAAGAGTTTCTGGCTGCAGTCTACATGTTCCACTGTTACACCAAGAGGAACACAGAAGAACTCAACAACTTCTTGGGAACATATGAGGACACAGACAGATACTTCTCCCTTGATGACCTGCTGAAGAAAACCATGAAGAAATCCCTCTTCTTGGGACCATATGAGGACACAGACAGAACCTTCTCCCTGGATGAGCTCCTGAAGAGAACCATGGAGAAATCCCTCACCAGTACAAATGGTCATCTGGACCTGTTTGTTCGCTTCCTTCACGGCCTCAGTCTGGAGTCCAACCAGAGAGTCTTAGGAGGCCTGCTGGGTTGGACAGGGAACAATCCAAAGATCATCCAGAGAGTCTTAGGAGGCCGTCTGGGTCGGACAGGGAACAATCCAGAGATCATCCAGAGAATCATCAACAACCTGAAGGAGATGAAGAGTGATGACATTTCTCCTGACCGAAGCATCAACATCTTCCACTGTCTGACTGAGATGAACGACCACTCAGTTCATCAGCAGATGAAACAGTTCCTGACGTCAGAGAACAAATCAAAGGAGGAACTCTCTGAGATCCACTGCTCAGCTCTGGCCTACATGCTGCAGATGTCTGAGGAGGTTCTGGATGAGTTGAACCTGAAGAAGTTTAACACATCATACCAGGGTCGAATGAGACTGATCCCAGCTGTGAGGAACTGCAGGAAGGCTCGGTGAGTCCAGACATGATCAATAACATGTTCAATCAGTTGTGTGTGTGTGTGTGTGTGTGTGTGTGTGTGTGTGTGTGTGTGTGTGTGTGTGTGTGTGTGTGTGTGTGTGTGTGTGTGTGTGTGTGTGTGTGTGTGTGTGTGTGTGTGTGTGTGTGTGTGTGTGTGTGTGTGTGTGTGTGTGTGTGTGTGTGTGTGTGTGTGTGTGTGTGTGTGTGTGTGTGTGTGTCAGTCTGAATGAACATGTTGTGTGACCTTTGACCACCTGAGTCTAACGAGTTCCTCTGTCAGTCTGAATAAACGCTTGAACCAAATCTGAAAGGATTCTCTTGAGGAGTTTTGAACATGTTAATGAGGCAAAGAGGGGATTTACCAGGGTGAGGGTCACATGATCACGTTTTGTATGAATCTTGTGTTTTCTGATTTTATTCTAACAGATATTTTCTTTAATTACAGACTCAGTAAATGTGGACTCTCAGAGACTCACTGTGAAGTCGTGGCCTCAGCTCTGAGGTCAGACCCCTCACATCTGAGAGAACTGGATCTGAGTGACAACAAGCTGCTGGATTCAGAAGTGAAGCTGCTGTGTTCTGGACTGGAGAGTCCAAACTGTCGACTGGAGACTCTGAGGTCCTTAAATCCTTTCTCACTTTTCAGACTTTCTTTCTTATTGGGTCATTATTTATTTAAATTGTCTCAGTTCTGCTCTGCTCACTGTTCCTCAGTCATCTGTCACTCACCCAGCCTGTCAGTCACGTCCACCTCATCAACTCCATTCACCTGCACTCACCTGCTCCTGATCACTAAGAAAGTGTCAGTAAATAACATGTGGACTGAGGCCGAGCACTCGTCCTCCTCAGGTTTTCAGAATAAGACACATTCTTATTGAAACACGCTGGACAGTTGATAAGTATAGAAACAAACAGGAAGTGACATCAGGAGCCATCCCTACTTTAAACAGTGTTTAATTACACAAACCTGCTCAGTGACCAACACACAGAGAAGAAGCTGATGAATGAAACAATGGTCCAACATGTCTGATCTGATATTTATCTTCAGGTCACAGACTGGACTGAGGTCAGCAGCATGTTGAGAGTCTGTGTTGACATGATGACGATCCACAACAACAGGAGGACACATTCTAATATTCATATTTCTTTATCCAGGTTGAAGAGCTGCAGTCTGTCAGAGATCAGCTGTTCTTCTCTGGCTTCAGCTCTGAGGTCAAACCCCTCTCATCTGATAGAACTGGATCTGAGCTACAACGACCTGCAGGACTCAGGAGTGAAGGAGCTGTGTGGTTTTCTACAGAGTCCAACCTGTCAACTGGAGACTTTGAGGTCAGTTCACTGACTGACTTTTGTAGATCTCATATCTATAAAAACTCATTTATACACAATTTATCTCATTAAATCCTAATTTACCATAATTCCTCTTCATACATAACTTGAATCCATTCGTTAATTAATCTGGGACATTTTAAATATTCAGCTACTTGTTAAAACACTGAGTTTAGTTCTGGATTTCCTAAACTGATCTGCAGGACAGAGACTGGGTCCAAATAATCTATTTGTACTGAATCAGGACTCGTTTTTAGTCCAACATGTCTGATTTCATATTTATCTTCCATGTTATGAGTCTGTGCTGACATGAATATGTGTGTGTTAATTTCACACATGAAGTCAGTTTAATTTACAGTTATGTTTTATTCTTTATCCAGATTGTGGAGCTGCAGTCTGTCAGAGATCAGCTGTTCTTCTCTGGCTTCAGCTCTGAGGTCAAACCCCTCTCATCTCAGAGATCTGGATCTGAGTGTAAACAGGTTGCAGGACTCGGAAGTGAAGGAGTTTCTTGATCTACAGCAGAGTCCAACATGTCGACTGGAGACTCTGAGGTCAGTAGATGGTTGGAGTCAGTCCACGCTGCTTTCATCAGTATGTTACTAAACACAGTCAGTATCACAGATCCAGGGTCTGTGCTACCAAGCAGGATTTGTGGTTATCAGGTTAACTTCAGGTTTAGTTTTTTCAGTTCTACGAAGCTCGTCCACTTCTTAACCAGGTCAATCACCATGGTAACTTCTGATGAACAGCTAACCTGCTCCAGGTTAAGTTGGAGATCAACCAGTATAGAAGCTCCGCCCACTGACCACAGTGACTCTACACTGTTGTGTGGTGCTCACTCTCCTTAAAGGGACGGATAAGGGAAGTTTAAATCAATGCCTGGTTGGTTCAGTTGATCTCTAACTCACCCAGAACATCTCAATGTCTCCAGACTCATCCTGTCTCCAAAACACCAGATGACCTCAGCTTCCTGGAGACAGGTCCATGTGTGTGTCCTCAGAGACAGTGAGACAGTGTGTGTCCTCAGAGACAGTGAGACAGTGTGTGTCCTCAGGGTCAGTGTGACAGTGTGTGTCCTCAGAGACAGTGTGTGTCTCAGAGACCGTGAGAACGTGTGTGTCCTCAGAGACAGAGAGACAGTGTGTGTCTTCTTGTCTTCCACTCGTTTTTCATTAGTAAACTACAGATTCAGATCTCGTGGCCTCGAGTTAATTATCTCGTTCACATGTTATTATGTCGTGGTCACGTGATATATTTTTACCAGATGCCACCAGGGGGCGCTGTAACTTACACATTGACACGATCCAGATGTTTTACCAGCTGTTCTTCCTGCATTTAGCAGCTGTGACTGAGTTTCTTTTATTCTGGATCATGTGTTTGTTTTCCTCTGATTTTTATTATAGAACAGTTTGATCCTGGTTGTGAAATATGAGGCTCTGCTGTCAGTCAAACTGTCCATGCCTGTGATTGGTCACACACAGTAGACTCCGCCCTTTTATGTGCCACTCAGATCTCGATGACGAAAACCTGAGTTAACTTAACGAGTTGATAACCAGCGTCATGTGACCACTTAGCCTGACTGTGTCTGTCAGGTTCAGTTGAGCTGATCTCAGAAAGATCTCCTGGACATGATGAAGTGTCTTCATAGTTCAGGCCTCAGTGTTTCCTCAGTGAAGCTGTGAGAGGACAATGAGGACAGACGTCAGGATTGGACAGAGACACAGAGAGACAACAGTCGGCCAATCAGACGAGCCACAAGCTGCTTGGGATCATGTGATTGAGTTGACGTGAAGACAACAGTTGTTGTTGTTTTCATGTGAACAGGAAGTGAAGCTGGACCACAGCTGACAGCCTCACACGAGGGACAGAGACGGTGTCGTCTTCATCTGATCTGAGACAGTTTGTCCTCTGACTTCATCAGTGAAGAACTGATCAGGTGGATCTTTGTCACAGCTCTGAGATCAGTGGGACTGAAGCCTCTCCTCATCACATGGTAACCAGGAGCTCTTTATACAGAGCAGAGCCTCTGCTGAGGTCCATCTGTCTCCTCTGGTCCCAGTTTGTCAGAAGCAGATGTTCATCAACACACAGTGAAACATGGCTTCACCTGTAACAGCAGTAAATCCACCTCTCAGGTGTCCACTCTGCACTTTGACATGCAGAGGACACACACTGAGCTCTTAGCGTGTTCATTCCAACACGTGAACATGAAGCAGAGAGGAAGCTGCTCCACCTCTGAACAGGACTGAAGTCCCTGCTGCTCTTTCTACTGGATGAGCTGCATCACTGACTCACAGCTGATGAAGTGAGTCTCTGTCACTGATGTCTTCTTCTCTCAACAGGTGGGAGTCTTTGTGGAGCTGAGTGTGAAGAGGACAGTGTGTGTGGACGGAGGCTGAGCTGTGTCCTGAGGATCCAGAACATTTTAAGTGGCACTTAGACCACCTTGTAGTTTTACTTTGCCTTTCTTGATTCTTGTTGTTCTGGGCTTGTTCCCTCATGGTTGATGCACTTATTGTAAATCGCTTTGGATAAAACCGTCAGCTAGAGGAAATGTAATGTAAAGGCAGAGTGGAGACAGAGCTCCAGAGGAATCAGAGGAGGTGGTTGTAATATGTAACTTCACCACTAGATGGCCCTCCACACCAATTGTGATTATTCACATGAAGAATGTGTTTATTGAAATGACACAACACAAGCAGAATATCTAACCCCTCTAAATAGAGTCACATATATGTGTTTAAGTTTCCTTTATTCTGTTCCACCTTTGTCCCTCAGTCTGTCTCCATGTGTGTAGAACCACATTCTGTTTGTTTATGATCTTAAAGTTCCTGGATTCACGTAGCAGCACATCCCAGTCAAAGCCTTTATATTCAGTCTATGAGTCAAACACATGGATCATTTCCTCTGTGACAAACCAGATGTAACGAGAAAAAAAACACGTCAGAGAGAAAAGTTCTGTTTCTACTTGTCTCTGCTTTAATGCTCAATAAACATCCTTCCACCGACTTCACTGGAATCATGACTCAGCTTTTCTTTCCTCTTCAAACAAACTGGTGGAAACATCTCGTCCTTGGTGCAGGTAAAAGAACAAAATCACCAGTTTGACATAATGGAAACAAGCAGAAGAAAAGTGAATGAGACATTTACAGGATGAAGAAGAGTCGATGAAGAGCAGAGCATCTTTAAGTCTCTGAGGAAACTGATTCATAAACATTTTATCATATTTAATAGAAAACTGACCCGAGGACGTTTTATACAAACGTAGATGAAGATTCTTGTTGTTCGTTCTCGACCACCACCTCAGAACAACCACCAGGGGGAGACTGTAGCAGCCTCTGGGAACAGCTGCATGCTGGGAAATAATTGATGATGGGAGGTTCACAGCAGAAACAAGGGACAGAAATTGATGTCCTGAAGACAGTGGACATGTTGGGCCTGTTGTGTTGAACAGTTTGTGTTATTTTGTGGAGACACTTGTCTCAACATGATGTCACTTCATGTTCAAGCCCTTTATTAAGTCAATAATAGATGAGATACTTATTATAGATGTAATTAATTGTAATAGCAGCCCACATTGGTTGATTGGGGTGAAAGTATCTCCTGGTCAACTTGTCAACCCTCATCCAGAAGAACAAGAACTCACGAGATGTTGCTGCGGATCCATGAACTCCTGATTGGGATTCTTCTCATGTTTATACACAACATAACATTTTACAGAATATAAGCTCTATCTCACCTGTGAATGTGTCCTCATCAGCACCTTAATCTACTATTTGTACCTTCTGGTTCGAGGGAAAACTGCATTACGTTGTACTTGTATTACAATAAAATGACAAAGTTGAATCTGACCATTTTATTTTCTCATTGTGAGACGGAACCTTTTCAACATTTTCAGAGATTAATTCATGGAGCCTGATAAAAATCCCGACGTGTAAGAGGATTGATATTAGGGATGTCCCGATACAACTTTTTCACTTCCGATACGATACCGATATTGTAGCCTTGAGTATTGGCCGATACCGATATCAATATGATACGATATAGGCACAAATCATACATATATTTATTCCTTATTTTGTTGTGTGGAATGTTAGAAAAGGCTTGATAAAGTGATGTTACTGTTACTGATGTTGTAGTGATATAACAGAAAACAATAGTCAGCAACAGTAGGTATAGGAAAAACGAAACCCATTTATTATTAACCAATTAGTTACATAAATTTTAACCTTCAACATAAGAGTATTACCTCAACAAATCCAATAAAAACAAAATGTTATATTTAAAGTGCAAAATAACCACTGGTTACCAACATCATTATACAATTGAATAGAATAAATTAAATTTTAAAGTGCAAACAATTCAAGTTCACTTCAGTTATTTTTCTACTGTCAGCATATGTTGGAAACAACTGTGGGCAGGGACAAAAACAACAAAAACAACACAATATTGTCCACTGTCCAACTGCTCTAAGTTAAGAGTTCACACAGCTCCAGTTTCACTGACTGACTGTGCCCAAAACAATTAGTAATTACTCTTAGTAATTACTCTTAGTCTTCACTGAAGAAAGGAGTGTAAACACAATAAACATATCACTCTAATAACAAGAACATAAAACAAATAATAATCAGTCAGTGCTGACTACCCTTACTACTCCTCCTCCTCCTTCTCCACTTTCTGCAGTCCGAGCATAATGTGGAGATTTTTTTTTAAGAAGATAAGCATTTCAGCATGCTGTGCTGTCAGCCTGCTCCTGTGCTCCTCAATGATAATTGACGCTGTGCTGAAGAGCCTTTCACACTCGTGCAGGGAGCACAGAGGAATTTAGCTGCTGTTGCTGCCATGGTGGGGAGTCGAGCTTGGTTTAGGCTCCAGTAGTGTAAAGGGTTGCTCTTCCGTTCAATCGGAGCCTCACAGAAGTAGCTCTCCATTTCACAGATTGCCCCTGTGGTGATCTGGTCAGACGGACCTGCTGCTGTGCTGCTCTGCATGTCATGCACTCAGCTTCCGAAGCATCACGGCCGAGGCGAAAACATGGGTATTTTTTTTTTCGTTCGTCCGTGAACTTACATTTACGTTTAGGCATGGCTGCAGATGTAATGTGCTGTTGTAAACAGCGCACGGAGTGGAAGCGGCAAGGTGCTCAAGGTTGCCAGATTGGAAATGGCAAAATATTGTTCCAAAGGCTCAAAATAGTCGTATTTGGAGGATAATTATCGTGGCTCTGGCAACCCTGAGATCGGTCGCCCAATGACAGACTCTCTCTACAGTCAGCTCGCGCAAGAAGGTGGAACGTAAGGGAACTTGGAAGGCCGAAATAACTAGTAGGCTATGTGAAAGACCCAGAAACAAAAATATGCGACGAGGCAAAAAAAAAAAAAAAAAAAATTATTAATATTTTTTTTGCGACGAGGCAAAATACCGGACCTTTTTGGAATCTCTGCCGGACGCAATTTTTAGGTCTCAAAAAGAGGACATGTCCGGGAAAAAGAGGACGTCTGGTCACCCTATGTTATGGCCATTGCCTTTTTGCTGTCCCGTGGTAGTTTGTCACGTCTTGCAAAGCTTTCGGCCAGCGTGGGTTGCTGAAGCGAGCCAGAGGCTTGTTGCTTCGCCTTGCTGCTCTCGCGAAAATCCTCATGTTCTTTTTTGTGGTGTTTTTTCAAATGTGCGATGAGGTTGCTTGTATTGAACCTTCCCGGTTCTGTCCCTCCACGGGACACTTGCGCCTGACAAATGTTGCATTTAGCTGCAACGTCTTTGTCCGAGTTTACGGTAAAATACTTCCACACAGCCGACATCACTACACCTTGCTGCAGGCACACACGTTGTCGTTGTTGTGATCACGTGGGCTGTGCATGCTGGATCAGAGACGCTCTTC
Source organism: Platichthys flesus (assembly GCF_949316205.1). Taxonomy (NCBI): domain Eukaryota; kingdom Metazoa; phylum Chordata; class Actinopteri; order Pleuronectiformes; family Pleuronectidae; genus Platichthys; species Platichthys flesus. Next base: position 864,970 of record NC_084965.1, read on the forward strand.
TTCCGCGGCCGGCACCAACGTTAATTAAGGGGCATTACCACCTACTGTGTTGGAGTGTGATCAAACCAGAGTCACCTATTATAGAAGTCCTGGAGCGGTTAATGGACAGCTTATATCGGAGCGCTTATATCGGAGTTTTTAGATTCAGTCCGATAAAATCCGATATTCACTTTTTTGGCTGATATCGGACTGATTTCCGATATCAATATCGGATCGGGACATCCCTAATTGATATTTATGAGAACATTTGTTTTTATTCTGCTTTTCCCACCAATTCAAGTGGTCTAGAACCAGACAGATTGATCAGAACAGAAGTATAGAATCAGACAGACTCAACCAGGCAGAACTCTAGTACTAGACAGACTAAACCAGACAAAACTCTAGAACCAGACAGAACTCTAGAATCGGACAGACTGAACTGGACAGAACTCTAAAAACAGACAGAAGTCTAGAACCAGGCAGAACACTAGAACCAGACAGACTGATCCACACAGAAGTCTATAACAATACAGAGCTCTAGAACCAGACGGACTGAACCAGACAGACGGAACCAGACAGACTGAACCGGACAGAAGTCTAGAACCAGACAGACTGATCCACACAGAAGTCTATAACAATACAGAACTCTAGAACCAGACGGACTGAACCAGACAGACGGAACCAGACAGACTGAACCGGACAGAAGTCTAGAACCAGACAGAACTCTAGAACTGGACAGAACTCTAGAACCGGACAGACTGAAGTCTAGAACCAGACAGAACTCTTGAACCGGACAGACTGAACCAGATGCTAATGTCGAGCTAATAACGTGATAAGCACATGGAACCATCGACACGACATGGAACACAGCGCTGGGGACGTCTTTCGCCAGCGGACCAACTGTTTCCGGTCGGTGTGTTTAAAGCGGAAGTGAGAGCTGTCGCTGGTTACTGCCTCTAAAGATGAAGTTTCTTTCCAAACTGCTGCTGCTCGCGCTGTTAGCCTTCCCGGCTGCGCTGCTCACCAGAGGTAACCCGAACCCCGACCCTATACCTAACCCTCCGCTGGGGACAGGCTCCGGTAGCTAGCTGCCGCGGACGTGCTAGCGCTAGCAGCTAACTAGCTCAGTGAACAGGGCGGCCTAATTTAGATCTAACTGGATATGACTGTGTGTGACTCGTGGCGTTTCCCCGGACTCGGTGGTAGTTTGTGGTCGTGAAGTGAAGTGAGTTCTGTCCCGTGAAGGTCTCTGTGGATGGAGTTGAGTGTTAGCTGTTAGCTGTTAGCGGCTAGCTGCAGGGCCGCACTTTGTCCGCCTGCTAACACTGACGTGTCCTTACTGAAGCTAACAAGCTAACTGTCTCTGGGCTCTACCAGAAAGAGGCTTCACTCCCCGGTGACCTCACTTTACATCGCGGGGACTTAATACCTTTAATTAACTGGGACATGTCTGATTTGTTGATTCAGCAGAAACACGAGTCTCATTTTAAATGTAGCATCATGCTAACAGCCTTCTGGTTGGAAGCGTCACGGACAGTCTGGTTCCGTTTCCTCATTGTAATTATTATAGTAATATATTATAGAGAATGTGGTCACGTGGTTGAAGATCATCTGCAGCTTGTTCTGTTTAAAGTCGAGATGTTGATGTTCTGTTAGTTTCTCTCTCAGGCTGTAACGGGACTAACTACATGTTCTACGTGATCTGAACTAACCTGCATTTTCACTGTGGTTCCAAACCTCTGATTCTGTGTAAAACCCACATGTGGAATTATAAAAAAGTAATTTTCATTTAGTCTTACTCTGAAATAATTCCTATTTCATCTCTTCAGGATGATTTTTCTGATAGTTGCATGTTGGTCTGGGTTCAAAGTTACGATTGGTCCAATTGTTTAAAGATAACCCTCCACACGGAATATAGTTTACATCAACGCTCCTCCAGCTGCTGTAAGCAGAACTGATCACATACCTTTTGGGTTTCAAATCTACATTTTAATAAATATCTGAACCTGATCGTCTGTCCGATGATGTGACTGAAGCCAGCGACTCCCAGAGGCTTTGAACACCTTCGAATCGCTTCAGCAGAAGATCGTAAACATGGTTTTAGTTAAAGAAGTAACTGCGATGTTTGGAAACGATGGTGTAGACGCTCACGACCGCTGATTAGAACTTTTCTTCCAGGACGTAGCCTTTCCTGATTCGTCCAGCTCCTGTCACATGACCTCTTTCCAGTAGAGAACCCACCAGCCTCAGCTCCTAGAGACTAACACAACATGGAGAATCAGTCACTGACCCTGTGGGGTCGCTAACAGCTGTTCAGCTCTGTTCACACTGGCACGTGCATGTGACAGGTCATGTGATTTCAGTTTTCATGCGTGTTAGAACGGACGTTGATTAAAACTGAGACAGAAGTCGTGTGTTTGAAACCGTCGCCCTTTGGATACAGGCTGAGCTGTGCAGTCACTTCTCCTCTCCTGCTCGGTGGTTCTGGTTCTGTGAGGGAAGCAGAGACCTGCAGGTGTTTGTACCTGTTGTTGTTGTTTCTGATGTGGTTGAAAATCACTGAAGAGCTCTTCACCCAATTCACTGAGAGTAACCTGTTGTTTTGATGTCAGGGCCGGTGGTGAGTGCTCAGGATCTGACTGAAGATGAGGAGGCTGAGGCCGTGGAGGAAGATGTGGTGGACGATGTGACGGCTGAAGACGAGGACGATGAGGCGGAGGTGGAAGACGATGATAACGTGGAGCTGGTGAGTGACCGACTCCATGAAGGTCCAAATATCACAAACAAAACACGTGGACAGAATGTTATTCACACACAAAGATGATGGAGGATTTAAAATATTCTAGAGGTACATGTTTATAATCTAAAATGTCAACGTGTGGACTCGTATGTTGATGAAGAAACTAATCATTTAATACAATAACATTTTCACACAAGATTAGATTCGACTTGAAGTTATGAATTGATACTCAGGGAAACTAAACCTGCTGATTGTGTTTGTGTGTAGACGGAAGAGAAGGAAGAGGAAGAGGAGGAGGCGCTGGTTGGAGAGGTGAAGGCTTCCCCCAACGCTGACACCACCATCCTGTTTGTCAAGGGAGATGGTAAAGAACTAATTTCTCTCATTCATCATTTCTCCATCGCTGTGTGACCTCGTCTGACCCGTGTCCTGGTTTCCCTCCAGACTTCCCAGCCAACGACATCGTGAAGTTCCTGCTCGGCTTCACCAACAAGGGATCCGAGGAATTCGTGGTGGAGTCGCTGGACGCGTCTTTCCGTTACCCACAGGTAGGAGTCTCAGGACCCCCCCCCCCCCCGCTCAGCTCCAACCACCACACACCACCACAGGTCCCTGGTCCCTGACCAGTCTAACCTGGTTCTGTTTGTCTCGGTCAGGATTACCAGTTCTACATCCAGAACTTCACGGCTCTGCAGCTGGGCACCGTGGTGCCAGCCAGCAAACAGGCCACGTTCGAGTACTCCTTCATCCCCGCGGAGCCAATGGGGGGGCGGCCGTTCGGACTCGTCATCAACCTCAACTACAAGGACGGCAGTGTAAGGATCCCTCCATGCTCTTCAACATTTAACCTCTGACCTTTGATTCTTCCTCCATCTCTTCTCTTCTCACTCTCCATGTTGATCCTCTCGTGTCCTGATTTCCTTTCTTTTCTTCTTTGTCCTCCGCTCTGCAGGGAAACATCTTCCAGGACGCGGTGTTCAACCAGACGGTGACTATCACAGAGAGAGAGGACGGCCTGGACGGGGAGACGTACGTGTTGGTTCTGCTTCTCTCAGTTATTTCTGTTATGTCTCTGCGCTGGTGACACCTAGTGGCCAGAGGTGTCATGTTTTCATGTGAACGTGATATCTCAGGAACGACTGGAAGGAATTTCTTTAAATTCAGGTCTGGGTGAACTTGATTATCTTTTGAGGTCAAGGGTCACAGTGACCTCATGAGTATGTGATTTAACCTGTTTGGTTGGGGGGGTGGGGTTGGTTGGATATTCTAGGTTCTTTTCCCTCTTCGTCCAAACCCTCTTGTCTCCATGTTCAGGATCTTCATGTACGTCTTCCTGTCGGGCCTCGGGCTGCTGGTCGTTGTCGGCCTCCACCAGCTGATGGAGTCTCGAAAGGTAAACAGCACGTTTATTATCTCTCTGGGGGGGGTCTCTCTAAAGATCAAACACCTGCATGTTCGTTCATTAACAGAGGAAATGATCCAGAAGAAGAGTTATTCCTTTAAAGGCTCAGTTTCAGATCACCAACCAGTCATGTGCATGTAGAAGTCAAATCTCTTGATGAAGTAAAAAGTGATTTCAAATAATAACAAGTGTTAAACATGGACTTTACACTCTGTTGTGATCTGTGTGTGTCTGTGTGTGTGTGTGCAGAGGAGGCGTCCAGCTGCCAAGGTGGAGATGGGAACCTCGAGCCACAGCGACGTGGATCTGAGCTGGATCCCTCAGGAAACACTCAACCAGATCAGTACGTACTCTTCACTCATTTGATGAACAGTAACTGGTTCAGTGTTTTAATCCTGAGTGACGACAAGCTGCTGAATGAGTTCAGGTGAATTAACATGAACACAAACAAATGGCTGTTGGAGTCCAGACGTTCTCCATGTCCTTTGATGTTTCCTCGCTGGGTCAGCTGACGTCTCTGTTGTCTTCCTGCTTCACCTGTTTCTCAGTGACCTTTAACCTTCTCTCTCTCTCTCTCTCTCTCTCTCTCCTTCTTCTTCCTCGCTGTCACGCTTCCCTGCGTCTTCAGTGCAGAGTCGCAGAGGTGAGGTCTGCTTCATGTCGTGTGTCTGGACTCTGAACCTTCTGGTCTTAAATGTTTCTTCTCACGGGGGGGGGGGGGGGGGGGGGTAGCTGAACAATCAAAGCTCTCGGTGTCATAATTAAATATTAAACCATGTTGGGTCAAATGAAGATGTTGTCAGATGGAGAAATTGAATTAACATCAGCACAAGTTCTACATTTCTGTTTTCGAAAGTTAATCCAGGATCGTTTATGAAAACTGAAACCTTGTTTTATTCATCAGTTCAAACCAACGTTCTCTCTTTTTGAACAAACATTATTCTATTAATTATAATTAAGATGATATACAACATTAAAGTGGAGCTTCGGCTGCACCTATTCATCTTTTCTTAATCACAATTCTCTTTTTGGACTAAACTGTCTAAAACATGACTGTAAATAGAGATGGACGACATCTGGGTCGCCCCCTGGTGGCTGGCTGCAGTGTAGCTCATTAACTCCACCTCCTCCATGTTAGTAGAGGAAACCTCTTTAATCTTGTGATGAACACAAGTGACGTAGGTGTTGTCTGCATGGAAGTGAGATCAGATCTCAGGTCAGATGTTATGAGAAGGTGTGAACGAGGCCAGATGTTCCTCCTCCATGACACTCTCTCTCTCTCTCTCCCCCCCCTCACAGACAAAGCGTCTCCGAGACGATCTCCACGCAAGAGGAACCAGAAACGCTCGGTCGGCTCCGACGAGTGACGGCGCCCGGCACCGCGGCGACAACACTCCACCCCCCCTATGAGGGGGGGGGGGGGGGGTGCCAGCGCCACATCAAGCGCACTCTGCCGCTCTAATGAGAAACTTTGACCAGTGCCAAGCTCAGCGATGGCTGGCTCTAAGTTCAGCTTGAAAACTGCTGAGCACACACACACACACACACTGCACTGCCCTGTTTGTTTAAGTTGTGTTGATGAAGCCGTCACACAAAGGTTTGTTGTGTTTCTGATGCACAACAACGTTTCTCTCTGACAGGTCAATACCTGCTGATGTCATCATTGTTCTGTTTGTTTTTTTACTGTGTTCAGTTTGGTTCATTGGGCTGAAAAAAGAATCATCAGATCAAAGGATCCACACGAAACGAATCTGCTTCAATCTTTGTCCGTTTTCTAGAAGAAACATCGAACGATGACTCGTCAGCTTTTTGAGGAGTCGATGGAAAACGTCAACTCTTTCCTACGTTCTGTAGAACTGATGAACGGACGCTGTGATTGGCAGATTCGTTCCTGAGTCGATTCAGTCTCACTCCGGTGTGATGGAGACACCGTGACCGCTTCTCTTTTGCAGTTTGTTTTTCGGTGTCGTTTTTGCGTTAGAATCCATCTTTTTGTTTTTGTGGCGCGTATCCGCTCTGCTCCATCTGCTCCATCCCTCCTTCCTCTGCTCCATCCCTCCTTCCCCTGCTCCATCCCTCCTTCCTCTGCTCCATCCCTCCTTCCTGTGAGAAGGTTCACACGCTGCCTGACACTCGCTCTCAGAAGCAGGTCCAGATCTTCCTGTGGACGTTTCAGCGGCCGGAGGCAACAACAGGGACGGGTTTGGATTTGGAGACAAAACAAAAAAACGGTTCAAACTAAGAAAATGTCCAGTGAACATAGAAGAAGTTTGAAAGAACAACTCATGAAATGAAGTGAAACATTTTCTTTTCTCCATTGAATCGTGAAACCCCTAAAGCACTGGTGCAAACACTGATGGACGCTGACGCAAAACTATCGGGTTAATTTATTTGAGTGACAGATTGGGCTTAACTGGGAGGGTGGGTTTCTGTACTGTATTTCTGTTTTACCACTAGGGGGCGTCACGGGCTCTGCAGCGTTTGAATGTTGGTCGACTGTGAAGCTTCTGTGAGTCGTTGGGATTGAGAGAACGTTCACAGACATGAGCTTCTACTTTTATTTGCTTTTAAACGTGCAGGAGAATAAACGATGATTTGCTGTAGATCCACTGAGTCCGTGTGTTTTTAGTTCTGCTTCAGGTCTGTCTCAATATTTACTGATGAACAACAAATCAAAGTATATAAGATGCAAACAAAGTTAAATTTAGACGTTACATCAGAATTTACTTTTCATGAAAACACATTTGAATAGAACATGACTCAGTGTAACTCTCAGGTTCAATCAGTTGCAGCGAATCACACACTCACTGATATCAGTCCACTGGAAACTGGATTATTTTCATAATGATCCAAGAATTGTTCTGAGGAATCAGAATCAGGGTGAGGGAGTCCCCTCTCTCTTGTAGTGCCTGTTTCCTCCAGCAGGAGGCAGTATTACAACCGATTTTAAAACTAATTTTCTTCATGTCTCCTCTTCCCCTCTCCTTCCTCCTCTTCCCTTCTCTCCTTCCTCCTCTTTTCCTCTTCCTCCTCTCTCCTTCCTTCTCTTCTCTCCCCTTCCTCCATCCCCCTCACTCCTTCCTCATGTCTCCTCTTCCCCTCTCCTTCCTCTTTTCCTCTTCCTCCTCTCTCCTTCCTTCTCTTCTCTCCCCTTCCTCCATCCCCCTCACTCCTTCCTCATGTCTCCTCTTCCCCTCTCTCTTTCAGTGCTTGTTTTCTCCAGCAGGAAGCAGTATTACCACAGATAAAACTCATTTCCTTCATGTGTCCTCTTCCTCTCTCCTTCCTCCTCCTCTTCCACTGTCCTTCCTCATACCTCCTTTTCCCCTCACTTCTTCCTCATGTCTCCTCTACCCCTCTCTTGCAGAGCCTGTTTTCTCCAGCAGGAGGCAGTATGACTCCAGACTGATTTTAAAACTAATTTCATTCCTCATGTCTCCCCTTCCCCTCTCTGCTTCCTCCTCTTCCCCTCTCTGCTTCCTCCTCTTCCCCTCTCTCCTTCCTCCTCTTCTCCTCCTCTTCCCCTCTCTGCTTCCTCCTCTTCTCCTCCTCTCCTCCTCACTCCTTCCTCCTCTTCTCTTCCTCTCTCTTCTTCCTCCTCTTCCCCTCTCTCCTTCCTCCTCTTCCCCTCACTCCTTTCTCCTTCTCTCCTCCTCTTCCCCTCTCTCCTTCATCCTATTCCCCTCTTTCCTTTCTCATGTCTCCTCTTCCCCTCTCTGCTTTCTCCTCTTTCCCTCTCTCCGTCCTCCTCCTCTTCCCCTCTCTCCTTCCTCCTTCTCTCCTCCTCTTCCCCTCTCGGCTTTCTCCTCTTCCCCTCTCTCCTTCCTCCTTCTCTCCTCCTCTTCCCCTCTCGGCTTTCTCCTCTTTCCCTCTCTCCTTCCTCCTCCTCTTCCCCTCTCTCCTTCCTCCTTCTCTCCTCCTCTTCCCCTCTCGGCTTTCTCCTCTTTCCCTCTCTCCGTCCTCCTCCTCTTCCCCTCTCTCCTTCCTCCTTCTCTCCTCCTCTTCCCCTCTCTCCTTCCTCCTCCTCTTCCCCTCTCTCCTTCCTCCTCCTCTCCTCCTCTTCCCCTCTCTCCGTCCTCATGTCTTCTTTCTCACAATATTCTGTATTAAAGACATAAATATATATGCAGACACAGAAACTTCAAAATAAAACCAACACTGTAGATTCAGTATTAAATTTGTTCTGGTTTATTACAGGAGGCTTTATTCTTTTTTATACAGAGACATGAATTTGCAAAATACTAAAGTATTTCAACTCAAAGTACTAAAAAGTGTGTATATATATATTTAAATTATTGTCTCTAAAACACGGGGGGGGGGGCTCACTGAGGCACAGCTTCGCCTCCTTTACAACGAGGTTTCACTGAGGTCGGAGGAAACCTCAGAACTTTCTCACTCATTGATATTCTCATGTGTGTAATGTTCAGTTGTTGAATTTGTTGAGGGCACTACTGTTAAAGAATCTCCCACTTCCTGTCCGTCTTCTTTAAGTTCCTGACTTTTTCAAAGTAAGATCTCTGACGTGGATCCACTCACATTAACACTTCTCATATAAATAAACCTCATCTTCAAAACTCTGATTTGACCTTTTCCAACCTGACGTGTTGGTGATGAACTCTGACGCCTCCGTTACAAACATCTTCCTGAATCGAGGCAACAATCTGGAGATATGAGGTTTCTGTGTGATATGAAGCCAGAGACCCGGTGGAACCACTTTGACAATCGGTGTGAAACCAGTTGCGGTGTAAACGGGGCGACGGTGGTTGAAGCAGTGAGAGGACGCCTGGAAAAACCAAATCCATGAACTGACTCGGTTCTGTAAAGAAGACGCAGCTTCGCTCGCCGCCTGGTTACACAAGTGTTGTATTGCATTTCACACAGTCAAGAGTAACAACAGTAACAACAATGAACAATGAACAATGACACCACTTCCTGTGCATGTCCTCCGGGTTGGTACCTACGAGTTTGTCCTTTTATTTTGAAGGTGACACACGGGCCGGTTTGAGATCCTGTTTCCCGCCTGGACTCAGAACTCGGTTCAGTTTGCTGCTGTGACGCGACACAGTCGATGTGCAGCTGAAGTTTTTGTGCTCAGTGAAACCAAAGGTCCAGATTCACCGAAGTTCAACACAAACCGTTGTGATGAAGCTTTCGTTCCAAACCAGGAACAGTTCCCTCAGAGAATCAGAGAATCAGAGGTTCGATGCCGGGTTCTCATTCCCTGCGCTGTGGAAACATTCTGACGTTTGAATTATTACACAAATCATCGACTCTTGTACCACTTCATGCTTTTTAATTAAATTTCTCATATTGAAACTGAGGAGGTCAATTTATTTTCCTGAATGATGCAGATTTGCATCTTGACTTCATGAACCCGCCCAGTTTTCTGATTTGGTCTTTTCGAACGTCTTCGTGAATCTGAACCTTTCTGTGGTTTCCTGTAATCATGTCATCAGCCAATCGGCTCTCAGTGCTGAGCCTCAGCGGTGACGGGGGGGGGGGGGGTGAGAGACCGTGGACCTCGCTCATTATCAAAAACACTTAATCTGTCAATCAGCCAGTCAGTCAAAGTGGGAGCATGGCTTGGAGAGGTGGGTGGATGTGTAGCAGGCACACTCTGGGTCTATTGCTACTGGAAACAGCCCTTCAGCACCACTGCAACCTGGAGACGCCTCCTCACGGTTCAGCAGTGTCTTAAGAATCTACCTACATCTTTATTATTCTCAATAGAATCTAGTAGAAACAGAGTCCAGACCAGTAAAACTCTTCTTTTTTGTCTTTTTCCTTTTTCATATTAGTCTAATAAAGCGTTTAGTAAAGATCCCCCGGGTGACCACGAGGACGGAGAGAGAGAGACAGAGAGAGAGAGAGAGAGAGAGAGAGAGAGAGAGAGAGAGAGAGAGCGCTGTACACACACTTTGACACTTGAATAAAAACACGCAGCTTCATGTCAGTGTGTTCGTCTGTGATTCCTCAGTAACACTGTCTGTGCTGCATCAGGGAAACAAGTCTCTTCCACTCGTTCAGGTGTTATTGTGCATTTCAGGTGTTTTCCTCGGATCAGCCACAGATTCAAACCGTGAGAAAAAGATTCTCTAAGAATTCACTTGAATGTGTCGGCAAACCGTTTATTGCTTTACGCGGTTTGGTCTTTTTTTGTTTCTCTGTGCAAAATAGATAAAGAGTCGTGTCAGGGTGGAGCCTCCATTAAAATCTGAATCTGAGATCCAACAAAGCAATAAATAAATAAATAAATAAATATACATAATTAAAGCTGTGATGTGATTTGAAGAGTTTCTTTTCAATCTCCCGATTTTTTTGTAGGAAAATAAAAATACCTTTGAGTCTGTTCTTTTAAATCGATCGATTTTGAGGGAATACATTTATTTTCTATCTTTTGAACTTTGGTCCAATTGTTCCAAACCGTCAGTTTCACTTCTCAGTTAAGAAACTAAACAGGAATCACTGCATATGAAATTATCACTTTGATTTCAAATGAAACTCTTCATATCATTCAGTGAAACAGGAAGTGAAGAAGCTTTGAGCATCGTGGAATCAGTGTCCTGGAAACAAACCGCTGCAGATCCTGGTTCAGTTTTCAAACTGTTGTCACGATAAATAAGTTTACAGTGTAAATCTGGTTAATTAAAAATGTTTCTCATCGTTCAATAAATCAAATGAAAAGACACAAAGAAGAAAAGGATGAAACCCTCTCGTCCCCTCACTTCCTCCAGTTTGTTGGATTTGATCTGTTTACGTTGCTGTTGTTGAAGTTACACAAATAAACAGCTTCATCAAATCAGACGTGAATAATCTCAAATGTTCTTCAGCGATAAACGAGTCGGTGAAATCAAAGCCGACAGCAGAACCGAGTCTCTGCTGCCACCTGGTGGCTAACGTGGGTTTTAATCCAGGACACTGATCGTAGCTCAAACACGAGGACGAGAACTAAACGTAAAGCGAAACGGGGATGAGATCATGACGCTCGTGTGGAGGTGATGTCACGCTCTGGTCGTTCGACAATCCAATGTGGGCGGAGCCTAACTCGGACCAGACGGAGAGTTAACGGGTGATTTGTCGTGAATAGTGACGTCACCGCTGCTAACAGACTCGTGAGCGATTCACACAGTCCGACACTTTTCTCTGATGTTTTGCACTTTAACGTATTTTCTGACTTCATGTTGTTTGCTTCTTTGCTTAACTTCTATCTGGAGGAAACAATATTCTTCCTACTTTGAAGTAAACAACATGATTAACGCCTTCAGATTTTAAGATATGAAAGTCGATCAATTGATAAATGGGTAATTTGTTAAATTGGTCAAAACAAATTCATAATTTGATGAGAAATAAACTCAGAAATCAACAACAATTGAGTCATAATGTCACGAGAGAAAAGTTATAATTTTAGAGAATGAAGTCGTATTTCCTGTAAATCTATGTAATTTTTACGAGGACAAATCACCCGCTGGTCACGGAGCCGAGGACGACGTCCCCCCCCCCCCCCCCCCCCCCCCCCGGTAGAATCACAGCTGGAAGAGTCCGCGAATAAATCTCATTGTGCACTCTCAGGATTTTGGTATTATCTCAAACGTTCTCAGAAGAGAATAATAAAACGCTCGCGGCTCTTCCTCGATGTGACGTGATCCAGATGTGTTAAAGTGAAGTTAAAATAAAAACTGATGAAGTTGCTTCTCAGGTTCTTCAGATTTTTCTCCTTCTCTTCTCTCGTCTGTTTCAACGTTGTAGTTCAGTCGCTCTCTTTCGTCACCAGCGCCCTCTGGAGTCGAAAGAGGGAGACTGCGTGTTGTTTCTTCAACTTACTCTAAAAAATATAAAAAATAGTAATAATCGTACCGCTATTAAAAGACTGGTAACATCAACAAAGTTATACTTTTACTACCAAAACATTGTTAAAATCACGTTCACTGTTCGCCCCCCCCCCGCCCTCTCGAGCGTCCGTTAGCGTGAGGGAACCGGCGTCGCTCTCACAACCCGGCTAACCCCGAGCACATTGATCATCTGTGGGAAGGCACAACCCCCCCAGGCCAATAAATGATGGATACATCTGTGATATAGTTGCTCTGACCCCTGTAGCTGAGGTCAAAGGTCAGTCAATGTCCTGAAAACACCAGAGACTTGAAAGGTCAGAGGGACCAGAGGAGGTTCTTCTCTCCTCTTCTGTCCTTCACTGGTTTCCTTCTCTGTCTCTGCAGTTTGTCTGTTTCCCAGTGAAGGAACTCTGTCGAGTCCAGGAAACTTCTCAGGGAACAGGAAGTAACATTAAAGGTAGTAAATGTTCCACGTTGTTTCCTTTCCCTCTGCACCTCCTGCACCTCCTGCACCTCCTGCACCTCCTGCACCTCCTGCTGCTCCTCGCTCCCATGCCGTTCCTCTCCAGCGTTCCCCAGCTGTGGTACATTCAGCAGACAACAGAACACAAGAGAACCCTGGTCTGTTAAATGCTTCTTCGGTTCCAGCTACGGAACCGCTTCCTGCCGCTGGTCCGGGTCGAGCACCGAGGACGAGGGTTCGCTGGGTTCACTTCCTGCAGCGTCAACAACAACAACAACGACTCCTGTGTTGACGACAAGCGGGTGGAATATCTCGGAGGTGGCTCGCGTCACGCTGTCGTACGACGGCGGAGAGGAGGTGGAGGAGATGGTCTCGGAGTGTTCGATGCCCAGCAGGCTGGAGCCGTAGTTCTCCCTCATCATGGCGGCGATCAGCCCTTCCTTCTCAGGAGCGTCTTCACCGAACATCCCCTCGCCTCCTTCTTCACAGACGCCTCCTGCGTGGCGAGGAGTTGTGATCTGACGATACAAGTAGGAGGCGGCCTTCATCTGCCGCCTCACCAGGTGTCTGCGGTAGCACCTCTGGATCACCGTGGCCGAGACGTCCTCCTGCTTCCGCCTCAGAGTCGTTGTGATTGGCTCATAGGAGATCTTGGAAGGGTTGGCCATCATGAACTTCTCCTCCATCTGCTGCTTGAGGGCGTCCATCTCGCCCGACTCCCCCAGGACTCGCTTGGTGAAGGCGAACAGGATGTCCAGGCAGTGGATCTTGTCCCCGCTGACCATGGGCAGGTCCATGGAGATCAGCTTGATCTTGTTGGGCTTGGTGATGCGCAGCGGCTCCGACAGCGAGTCGGCGAAGTCGGACAGTTTTGCGTACTCGATGAACTGCGTCGCCTCCGAGTCGAACTTCTCCCAAACCTCGTAGAACATCTCGAAGTCGTCCTCGCTCAGCGGCTCCGTGCTCTCCTCCGTGGCCACGCTGAAGTTCTCCAGGATGATGGCGATGTACATGTTCACCACGATGAGGAAGGAGATGATGATGTACGTGACGAAGAAGGTGATGCCCACGGACGGGTTCCCGCAGTTCCCCTTGACCGTGGTGCCGGTGTGGGGGAGGTGGGGGTTGCACTCCTCGGGGGAGTTGTTGAGGATGGGGCTGAGCAGACTGTCCCACCCGGCGGAGGTAGTGATCTGGAACAAGCAGATCATACTGTTCCCGAACGTCTCGAAGTTAAACATGTCGTCGATTCCCGACTGCCGCTTCACGTAGGCGAAGTTGGCCATGCCGAAGATGGCGTAGATGAACATGACCAGGAACAAGAGGAGCCCGATGTTGAACAGAGCAGGAAGTGACATCATGAGGGCGAACAGTAACGTCCGGATGCCTTTGGCTCCTCTGATGAGACGCAGGATACGTCCGATACGAGCCAATCGGATCACTCGGAAGAGGGTCGGGGACACGAAGTACTTCTCGATGATGTCAGCGAGTACGATACCTGAAGAACAGAAGAAGAAGGTTCAGATCAGATCTCGTTTTCTCACCTGGACATCTGAACCAGGATTCATGTTAGTTCTGGTTTCACGTAAAGAATTTTGTAGGACATATGTTCGTCCTGTCATCATCACCTACGTGGGCGGAGTCTACCTGTACTTGACTCTGATTGGTTCTGATTAGAAACTACTTCCTGCCTTGGTCCCTTTTATCTTCTGAAAACCAGAAGCTGAAGACGTGCTCCTCTCGTCCAGGACGTCCTGAGAGTGACATCATGTCCGATCTGCTCTGATTACTGAGCCGTCGAGTCAAACACACACACACAGACACACACAGACACACACAGACACACACACCTTCATCTGTCTTCCAGGGGTGAGTGATGGCTGATTGAAGGGATGAGCGGGGGGGAGTTGAGGGAGTCACCATCACATCATACATCAACACGACTGCCGGGAGTGAGGGGGGGGGGGGGGGGGGGGGGCAAGACCAATCCCCCCCCCCCACCCATCACCAACCCTCACCCTTTAAAACTGAGTCGTAACAGGAGCCAACAAAATGTCCTCACAAACCATGGTTTGTTCAAACTAACACAGAAAGACACACACACACACATGCTCGTGCACACACACACACACACACACAGAGAGACACACATGGACCAGCTGATGTAACGGGTCATTCCTGTTTGATTTGTCTCTAGGGAACGCCCTCTGGCAGCTCTGATTGCTGCTGTTACCTTCACCTCCCCCAGACACGCACACACAGACACACACACACACACATGCACACACACACATTCGTGTCAAGCTAACAGCAGCAGCAACACAAAATACGAGCACTGATCTCTAAAGTACCTGTTTTGGCTATTGTGTGTGTGTGTGTGTGTGTGTGTGTGTGTGTGTATGTGTGTGTGTGTGTATGTGTGTGTGTGTGTGTGTATGTGTGTGTGTGTGTGTGTGGTCCTGTATATGACCATATGGGACCTTGAAGCTGGATAAACATCGAGGCCAAACTGATGGTCACTTTGTTGACGGATAACTGTCATGTCAGACTGGACACACACACAGACACACACATACACACATACACACACACACACTCGACCAGTCACACACCTCTGAACCCGACCTGATGATTGAGGTTTTTTCTCAGAGTCAAATCATTCTGATCGTGTTTATTATATTTGAACCATCATTTTAAGAGTGTGAGTTCTAATCAGCTGATTCAGAACCCGTTGATCTGGATCTGGATCGTGGATCTCAGCCGACTCACCGACGATGGAGAGGATCACGACCACGAAGTCGAAGATGTTCCAGCCGACGGTGAAGAAGTAGCAGCGCAGCGCCACGATCTTGGTGAGGCACTCGGCGGTGAAGACGATGATGAAGGCCAGGTTGACGTTGTTCAGGATGTACTCCATCTGTGGAGACTGCTCGTCCGTCTCCACCATCATGGTGATCATGTTGAAGAGGATCAGAACCATGATGATGATGTCGAAGGCCTGCTTCCCGGCCAGGTCGAAGAAGAAGCCCTGCAGAGGGTTCTAGAAGAAAGACGCTTCACATGTAAACATTTCACTCTTTATTCATCTCAACAGCTGAGGACATTAGACCTTTATTTTGAAATCTGCTCTATTAAAGGTAGAACTTTGTGATTATTGTTGTTGAATTATTTTAGTTGTCGTAGTTTTCTGTTCATGAAAACTCCAAACTCATGTTTAATGACCTGCTTCTTCATAATGTCTTTTATTGTGAAGGGCAGTGTGCTGGTACCGTGGGTCGGGGGATGGGTTTCTGAGGTTTCTTGGAGCCCAGCTTCTTCATGGCGTTGTAATATTTCTTCTGCTCCTCTGTCATGAAGATGTCCTGTCCTCCTAAGTAAACACACACACACACACACACTTCACAATCATTCTCATTGTCCTGAAAGACACAACAACATGTCTTAAACTGTCTAAAAACAAATAGACGTGTCGGTTACTTTTAAACACTTTTTACATCTTGGTGGTTTTTACTCTGTATTTGAAGCAGATGAAGGATTTTGTGAACGGCAGGTCAGCCAATCAGAGACGAGTCCGATCATCTCTCATTGCCTGTTTTTTTACATTTCATTTCAACTTTGTTTTATTTATATATCACCTTTCAAACCAATCAAATAGTGGATTTAAAGCCATTGACACAAGCTCAGAAAGAAGAGCACTTATACATTGTAAAAGATTTCAAAGTAAATTATGATAAAACCGTCAAATGTTAATAAAACAGCATAAATAATAAGAAGACACAAATAATAAAAACCACTAAAGAAAGAGAGAAACCTTCAGATTCTGTGAAAGTGAGTGAACTGTGTAACGGCAGTGGGACTCATCTTTCGTTTCTGCTGGTTGAAGTTGTCGATGATGACTCCGATGAAGAGGTTCAGGGTGAAGAAGGAGCCAAAGATGATGAAGATGACGAAGTACAGGTACATGTACAGATTGATTTCTTTGATCGGTTGCTCCTCGACCTGCGAGAAACAAACAACAAGATCATTAAGAACAAGAAACTCTCTCCATCGCCCGGACGAGGAGGTTCTGTTTGTCTGAATAAAAACTACTGGACAGATGTTTTATATTTTGTAGAAGGTGGGCTGGGACTGTGTCAAATATCTGGATCAATGTGCTGAAACTTAACTAACAGATTTGTATTAAATCAAATCCAAAGTGGTTCTCTCACGTCTTTGTGGCTTAATTTCAAACGTTGTGTTGAATCTTATTTCATCTGATGGTAAAAGAATGTAAAGTAACTCACGGCTCTGGAGTCCACGGCTGCGTACATGATCTCCATCCAGCCTTTGAACGTCGCCTGGAGGAACAGAAAAATGAATCTACTGCTCAGAACATGTGAAGAGAAGTTCATGATCCTCAAAGAGCTCGATGAAGGACAGGGACCCAGACGAGGACGGGGGGGCTGTTCACAAGTATCACTGGAAGTACATGAACAAACACACACACACACACACACACACACAGACACACAGACACACACACTAACTGAAGCCTATAGAAACGCCACAGTGTTCCTATATGAACGTTCAACACGTCCTTTTTAGGACTTCCTTCTTCAGCAGGGTGAGAGAGAGAGAGAGAGAGAGAGAGAGAAAGAGAGAGACAGCGAGAGAGAGAGAGAGAGAGAGAGAGAGAGAGAGAGAGAGGTTTCCACCTGTTGTTATTATGGTCTGTCGGAAGTGAGCGAGAGTGGTCACACTGTAAAAGGTGATGTTTTTTTTAACGGATGTGAAAGCGACTTTGTTCTGAACAGATTCAGTGAAATGTCGACTCATTAAAACTGATTCATTCTGATTATATAACAACTTCATGTTTAAAACTCCAGCAGTGAAATATTGAAAATACATAACTGACCGTATTAACAATATTAAATTATAAAATATATAAAAATATATCAGTCAGAGGAGGTGATGTGTTGGACAGATTCTAGATCGTACAGTTCTAGAATCTGATTTCAAGTCAATAAGAATAATCCAGAGCCGACAGAGGAAACTTTCTGTTTCTATGAATTATGTTTTTACAGCGTGAACATATTCCAGATGCTGATGAAGGGTTGCCCCCGCCAACCATCTCCACGCCGACCAGTCTGACACAGACGTGCGACCGGTTGCCATGGTGACCGGTAACTCCTCTCAGCTGAAGGACGAGATGGACGTCTTCTTCTCGTCCTCCTCTCCTCTCTCCATCCCTCATCCCTCCATCTCTCTGCTGTTTGAATCTTAGATTACTTACTCCTTTTGTCTCTCTCTCTCTCTCTCTCTCCTCTCTCCATCCCTCATCCCTCCATCTCTCTGCTGTTTGAATCTTAGATTACTTACTCCTTTTGTCTCTCTCTCTCTCTCTCTCTCCTCTCTCCATCCCTCATCCCTCCATCTCTCTGCTGTTTGAATCTTAGATTACTTACTCCTTTTGTCTCTCTCTCTCTCTCTCTCTCTCTCTCTCTCTCTCTCCCAGTCTTTCCATTTCCCTCCCACTTGGCTGGAGTCGCTCTAAAAATAAAAGCCTCTCAGACGCTGATTGATTGGAGGCTCTCAGGACTCCCGTGGTGGGCGACAGAGAGCGAGAGAAGGAAAGAGAGAACAAATTTGAGACAGAGGGAGAGAGAGAGAGAGAGGGAGGACGGAAACGAGGGCTTGTAACGGAGGAGATCGAGGTGATGGAGAGATGGAGGAGGAGGCGGTGGAGGAAAGTTGCAGGGGCTGTAATTGGCTTTGTTCAGGTTGTGTTTGCTAACGGATGCTGGAGCGACGGAGAGCAAGGGATGGAAAGAGGCAGAAAAAATAAATGACATAAAAACAGATTGAAGGCAGAACGGACGGATGGAGAAGCTTCAGCCTAAATGCAGAGGAAAGAAAAGTGACGGAGGGAAATACAGTAAAGGAGAAGTGTCTCATATCTTCATTTAAAAATAAACTTTATATGAAATAAAGGCTTTGAAATGTGGTTCATTTATGATTTTGATGGAATATTGAGAACTAAATTACTAATGGCACAGAAAAGTTTCTTATATCAATAAGATATTTAGTTTTACATCAGTTTAATTGAAACATAATTAAAGAGCAGAGAGAGAGAGAGAGAGAGAGGGAGAGAGAGAGAGAGAGAGAGAGAGGGAGAGAGAGAGAGAGAGAGAGAGAGAGACGTTAAAGACTTAAAAGCCGAGAGGGAGGCAGAGCGGACGAGTTTAAAAGTCAAAAGTGAGAGTGATGAAGAAGAGCAGGTGTGGGAGGAAAATTAAAGCGAAGAAGCAAATGGATGACGAGATGAGGAGAGCGAGGGAGGGAGGGAGCGAGGGAGGGAGGGGGGGGTCAACCCTCCTTCACTTTGTGGAGGTTTTAATTTGATCTGAAGTTGTCGAGCAGCATTTATTCACACAACGTTTGGTTCCTGTTGTTGTTTCACACGTTGACAGTGATGTTACGTCCTGACACGAGGATGAAGACCACGAGCAGTGAAAGAATAAATATTCAAGAACAAGTCGACTTTACTCTTCATCGTTTCCCCAAACTCTCGGTCGTACATGAACAGAGTAATCTGTAAAAATGAAAAAGTTGGTTTTGCTAAATATCCAGTGAACAAGAAGACGTGTGAAACTGACCACTTGCAGCAGAGCCAGGTACCCGGCGCCCACGTTGTCGAAGTTGACCTTGACCTTGGTCCAGTAGTAGAGCGAGCTGTCGTTGAGCGCCTCGCACTCCGACTTGTTGTTGATGAAGGCCGAGTCGTAGATGTGACCCGTGCGGTTCACGCAGCGGCCGAACTTCCCGGCGAACAGGTTCACGCCCATGATGCTGAAGATGAGCCAGAAGATGAGGCAGACCAGCAGCACGTTCATGATGGAGGGAATCGCCCCGATCAGAGCGTTCACCACCACCTGGAGGGGCGAGAGAGGCAGGGTGACGCACACAAACACACAAACACACAACAAGCACTGAAATACACTCTCTCCTTCCATGAGGAAAAGCTGGAAATGTTGGCTACTGTCAGATTTAACACAGAAGCTGTTTTCAGACATGAACTCTGCACAGTTGTGTGTGTACATGTTGGGTAGTTGGTGTTTGTGATGCAGAAGCAGCAGGTTGTCGTGTCAGACTCGTTCACACAAACAGGAACATGTGAGGAACATGTGAGGAACATGTCAGGAACATGTGAGGAACATGTGAGGAACATGTCGGTGGTCCATTTTAGATCTGAAAACAGCTTTTGAGTCCTCAGTGTTTTATTTGTATAACTTGTGTAGTTGATGTCTAATCACTAATCACACAATGTTCTGTTCTTCTATCAGACGTTTGCCGTCGGCCTCGAGGTTCTGAAACTCTTTGTCTCAAGACATTAGACATTAGATGTTTTTAACAGTTTATTGTTCCTAATATTTTCTTTTATCTTTCTTTTCGTTCTGTCTGTTTTGTATTTTGTGAAGGACTTTAGAAATAAAGTTGTATTTTTCCTAGTATCACTAGTTTCCAGTGAGCTTTGATTAGTGAGGTCCCTGAGGTCACTGAGGTCACTGAGGTCACTGAACGCAGCACGATGAACTACACGTTTCTTCAGGACTCAGTCGGAGGAACCAGCTCTCGTCTCCGTGTTGGTGTTCACACACAGAGACGAGAGCTGACACTGAAACTCAGTTCAGCCACCGCGCTGTACCCACAATGCACCTCTTCTACCCAGAATCCCGAGCATTGTGACACGAGAGCTAATCGCATTAGCCAGACAATGAAAGGAGCAGAGGATCATGGGAGATTGAATGCTCAGGTGTTCATTTCCCCAGCATCTCGAGCCGGTCGTGAACTTCCTGTGAACCAGAGTCACTTTAACTTAACTCCTTTCTTCAAGATTTTTTTATTTCACAAACGCTCTTAGGAGATGAAACGCTTCAGTCTGAAGGAGTTTCCTGTTCCTCTGTTGCAGAGTCAAGTGCTCTGATGATAATACTGATAAATGGGTCACAGAGAAAAGTTCAAATACTGATTCAATAAGAGACTTTCTGTGTCTGAGACGAGCCAATCAGAGAGCAGGGAATACTGGAGAGAGAGAGAGAGAAGGTGAGATGTAAAAAACAACACTCCTGGGCGTAAAGATCTAGATGTGACTAAAAGTTTGTTTCTTTCACAGGTTGTTGATCCCAGAACAGACTGGGTGTGAGTTTTAAGTTGTTCTATTCTTTGTTGCTGTGAATCTTCCAGATAATCTCCTGCTCTGTTCTCTGGACTCAAACCACCGAGTCGTTCTCCAGAGCTTCTCCTGACTCCATTCATCTGATTGACTGTGATCAGCTCCGCCCAGGTGTGTTAGCTTTATTAATACTGACTCTTACCCTCATGCCTTCAAATCTGGAGAGGGCTCTGAGGGGCCGCAGGGCGCGGAGCGTCCTCAGGGACTTGATCGCTGCAAAGTCTGAGTAGCCCAACGTGTTGGCCACCAGACTGACCAATGAGACCTGGGGCAGAGAGAGAGAGGACAGGAAGAGGCGGAGATCAGAAGAGAGAAGCAGGAACGTTAATCTGAAGACGAAGAGAGAGGGGGAGGAGACCGGAGCGGCCAATCAGAGCCCTGGATATCTGAGGACGAAGAGGCTGCGTTAGTTTAACAATCAGCTGATTCCTGAAGGAACAAGAGAAATGAAGCTTGTTAGAGTGAAGTCAAGTTTCTCCTCAGAATCCAGAACCGGTTCAGTCCTGTGAAAACTGTGGAGAAGAAAACGACTGAAAACGACTGAGACGCAGAAACACCGGACGCTTGATTTCATATTTATATCTGGACGGGGGAACGTGAACACCGTGGAACATCATGTTTAGTTAAATTATATATTTATTGACTCTTTTATGTGTTTTTTTTAAATATAATAATTGGAAAATCGAGTTTTTCATTTGTAAATCCTTTTAACAATCAATCTTTTTATTGCCCATTAAAATAAGGAAATAAAGAACTTTGAAATAAAGTCTCTATTTAGTGATTAACACATTTATTTGTGAAAAATATTAGTTAAATTTATCGAGCTATGATTCAATAATTGATGTAATAACTGAGCTATTTCTGCAGAGCAGGACCAGACTCATGTCCTGGTCCATGTTTGAGCTGCTTCATGTTTTTAAAAATGTCTTCTTCGTTCGTCAAACACAGAAACAGGAACATTTCTAAAAGCCTCTCAGTTCCCGGCTGAGCCCCAGGTGGGCGTGTCCCGGTCCAGCCGGGGGGGGCTGGTTCTTACCCTGATACCAGCGAAGCGAGCGGCGGCCCGGAGAGGACGCAGAGCCCTCAGAGTCCTCAGCACCCGCATGGCGGTGATCTGGTCCACAGAGATGAACTGAGCCAGGTGACCCATCACTGAAATCTACAGGGCGTTACACCGTCACTGTGACATCATCATCCGGATCATTTCAATACGTCAGAAGCAAAAACAACCGAACGGACTTTTCATTTCACTCTGACTTTGTGTTTCTTGAAGCTGTCGTCAGAAACTCAACACACAAATAAAAACATCTCTCAACGAGACAGAGACAGAAACAAGTGACGATGGATTCTCTGTTTTCACTGATGAAGACAACAACGTGAAGAAGGAACTAA
Source organism: Platichthys flesus (assembly GCF_949316205.1). NCBI lineage: Eukaryota > Metazoa > Chordata > Actinopteri > Pleuronectiformes > Pleuronectidae > Platichthys > Platichthys flesus. Next base: position 886,987 of record NC_084965.1, read on the forward strand.
AAACCAGAGCAAATTGTAAAATAAATCAAATCAATAAAGAGTAAAGAAAGAAGAGTTGAGGATCAACCAACAGACACAACAGGGTTTATCAACGGCTTGTTTTGATGATGTTCGGCCCCCTAGTGGCTGAGAACTGATTCACGCTTCTTTCCTCCACTTCCTGTTTCCTGTCTTACGTCTGCATGGATCCAGTGACTCAGCACATTCTCGCTTCAGCCCACATCAGTGAAACACCCAGAGAGAGTGTCCATTTCCAACTGGATGAAGGCATGTGCATGGTGTGCATCATAATCTGTGTGTGTGTGTGTGTGTGTGTGTTTGTGTGTTTGTGTGTGTGTGTTTGTGTGTGTGAGGTTAAAAAGCTGCTGCTGATCGTTTGGCTTTAGGCTGTTTGGACTTTTCTCTCTCTCTCTCTCTCTGCGTCGTCCTCTTTGTCTCTCTGTGTCTCTCGCCCCTTTATTCATGGGATGGCATCTCTGCACACACACACACACACACACGCACGCACACACACACACACACACACACACACACACACACACACACACACACACACACACACACACACACACACACGCACACACACACACGCACGTACACACACACACACACACACACACACACACACACACAACACTAAACTAGAGAGAGTGAGATGTCATCCTCTCTCTCTCGTTGTCTCTCTCTCTCTCTGTCTCACTCTCTCTCTCTCGCTCCCTCTCTCTTTCTCTCTCTCTCTCGCCATCTTTCATCCCTCGTTCTCTTCATGTCTTCTGCTATCTGTCACTTTTATTTTCTGTTTTCTTCAACAAAGACAGAAAAGGAAACAAAACATCTGAAGAAGAATAAAACAGTAGGAATAGAGATGATCTCTCAATGAGGGACATGTTGGACATGTTGGACATGTTGGTTCACAGCCTTCAGAGACTCCTTCATGGGCTGTGAAGAACGTGTCCTTGGAAGGACGCACCTGAGTTCAACTTAAAACCAACATCGTACATTTACTGCATTTGAAAGTAATCAAGTGATATGAAAATAAAATATTACCAATGTATATAACAGTGAGATGGTTTCAGCCTCACATCAGAGTTCACACTCAAACGACAAACGAATCAATCAACAGTGAAAGAATCTTTCAGTCACTCACATCCACGATGAGGAAGTCCAGCCAGCACCAGTAGTTGGTGAAGTACTTCTTGAAGCCGTAGGCGAGCCACTTGAGCAACATCTCCAGGATGAAGATGTAGGTGAAGATCTTGTCTGAGTACTCCAGCACCACCTTCACCACCTTCCTCTGTTCGATGTAGATGTCCTCAAACGCCTGAAGGGGGGGGGGGGGGGCAGATGTCAGGGCCCCGCCTCTCGCTTACAGACAACGAGGCAACGTCCAATTTATTATAATATATTATTTTAAAGGACGGATTGAGACTGGAAGTGTAAAGTTTGTTCTCTTCATCTTTAAAATTAAAGTCAAAGTCAAAGTCAAGTTATGAGAATTTATTTTGTAGTTTATTTAAATGACATTAAAGTAGAGAGAGTAGATGAAGGTAAAGAGAGTAGATGAAGGGAGAGAGAGTAGATGAAAATAGAGAGAATAGATGAAGGTGTGGTGGATGTGACTGACCAGCGCTCCGGAGCTGAGGAGGATCATGAAGATGATGAAGGACTCGAACCAGCTGTGCTCTACGATCTGGTAACACGTCTTCCTCGTCCTCCACCAGATCTGACCGAGGCCGGTGGACGTGTCGATGTCACAGCACCGAAACCTGGACACACACACTGAGGGCGAGAGACACACACACACAGACACACACACACACAGGGGAAAGAGAGAGAGCTTGTCAGTTTACTTTTTTGAAATGTGTAGAGGGAGAACGGTTAAAACCTTTTCAGACATTGTGTAGATTCAGAGTGTTTTTTGAATCTGAGTCGTTTTCCTGCAGCTCTTTTAGAATCAGCCTGAACTCCGACCCAGACGCCATCAGTCGCTCCCTCGTCCTCTGAGACGAGGATCAGATTTCTGTCCTCTCGCGTCATCGGCCCGTCGCCACTAACAACTCATCGCTGACGTTTCCAAACTCAATCTGCGAGTCGGAGACGGACGACCAGGAGACGAGGAGACGCGTCCTGACGTCCACTCGCCACGAGGAGCGGGAACTCCAGCTGAGTGATCGGTGCAGTGAGTGATGCTGACGTGCCCTCCAGCAAGGCATGATGGGAGCTCAGCAGCTGACAGAGGAAGTGGACAGGATGGGGCCGAAAAGATGTCTCACACACATGAAGAAGAAGTTTTGAAGAAAAGTCGGAGAAACAGGACGAATGAAAATATACGCTTTTTAGTTGAAGTTATATGTTAAATTGAAATATGCTGCTTGACCCAGTTTACGTTGATCCACGTGAAACACAACCACCTCTCTGTCTGTGGACTGGAGTGTTCAAAGTGACCAATCGGAAGAGGGGTGTGTCAGCTACTGGCCCCGCCTCCAAAGTGTTCAAACACGAGGTGATGGGCGAGCGACTGTCGGGCGGTGGCGAGTTCGGGAGCTACTAGCTAGCTGTAGGCTAACGTTACGTGCTACCAGAGCCGTGCAGAGGGTGAGTTGGCACCAGGATTAACCCTCATGTGAACTGCACACGTGAGGTGATGACACTACTTCGTTCTGACTGAGGAGGAACCTGGAGGAACCTGGAGGAACCCTGGAGGAACCTGGAGGAACCTGGAGGAACCCTGGAGGAACCTGGTGGAACCCTGGAGGAACCTGGAGGAACCCTGGAGGAACCTGGAGGAACCTGGAGGAACCCTGGAGGAACCTGGTGGAACCCTGGAGGAACCTGGAGGAACCTGGAGGAACCCTGGAGGAACCTGGAGGAACCTGGAGGAACCCTGGAGGAACCGGACGCCGGTACAGAACCTTGTTTTCAACACGAAGCTAAAGCAGCGTCGGATTGAGGAGCTGTGCTGGTTCAGAATGAAGAACCGTGGAGGAACCTGCCAGAGGAGATCAGGAGCTGTCACTGCTCGTCACTCTGTGATTGAAGCTCCGCCTCCTTCACTAATTAAAGCTCTGATTACCCACGCTCACCATCTCCATGGTTACTAATGGGCCATCCCCCGATACACTGGTCCAGTAATCCAATGAAAACAAGCCGGTGGTAACCCGACACCCATCAGCCCACTTGGCAAAGTTATTATCAGTGTGTGTGTGTGTGTGTGTGTGTGTCAGGAACCCCCCCCCCCCCACACACACACTTTGGCAGCGTCTCTAAACGTCTCGTTACATCACCTGTCGGTCGAGCCTCTGCTGCGCCACATCGATCCGGAATCGAACGCTACTCAGAAAACACGGCTCAGTGTTCCCCTGCCGGGTGATTGTCTCTGACCCCCGCTGCCCCCCCGACACACACACACACACACACGCCTTTTCCTCTAGCGCCCCCTTCAGGACAGACTCAACAGGATTGAAGGATCCCTCTCTACTTGTGCTCTCACTTATTTTTCCAACTAGGATCAAAAAGCCGGTCAGTGAAGTCTCAGTGAGCAGAATTCACACTTTCATGATTTCATTTCTCTGTTTAACGAGTGAGGGAAGAAATCATCTTCACATGTCAGCTTCTCCATAAACGCCCATAACATACTGGATGTTTTCTGTGATTTCATTTCACAGTTTTTAACATAAAATGTGAGAAATGTTTTTATACGTCCTTTTTATTTTCAGCATCTGAGTCTGAGAGGAAAGTGAAATCACATCGAGGAGAAACATGAGGACGGATCAGGACAAAGTGTCCCAGCGTCACTGAGACGTCCGCCTGCTGCAAGAGTCACATCGGAGACATCCAGCTACAGAGGCACACACACACACACACACACACACACACACACACACACACATACACACACGCACACAAACACACACACTCTCAAATATTCCCTCTCAATCGTGTCATGCAGCATCACAACATTAACCAATGAGTTGGCATTTAGAGAACTAATGAGGCAGCTAATCTAATGCCTGCTGTCAGCACATCACTGTGTGTGTGTGTCTGTGTGTGTCTGTGTGTGTGCGTGCGTGCACTGGATTTCTATGGATTTTTATATTTGCATGTGAGCTTATATAATTGGATTATGTGAGTGATACACTTTATCTGTACTTGCAGGACACATGAGGGTAAATAAGTGTGTGTGTGTGTGTGTGTGTGTGTATGTGTGTATGTGTGTGTGAGTGTGTGTGTGTGTGTGTGTTGATGACACACTGAATCAATGTGGTTCTGGTCGAACCGCAGCTTTGAATCCACATCTGGAAACAGGAAACATCTTCACAGTAAAGAGTCCCTGGATTTATAAAGTGCTCTTATGGTCATGACAACCCCTTTACACAACAGGCCACTCCCACGTGAAGCTCAGACTCACCGATTGGTCAGAGGTCAGAGGTCAGTCGCTGGGTGTCTGCAGGCAGCTCAGGGAGATTCTGAATTGACCGGAGGTGTGAACGGTTGTTTGTCTCTGTACGTTCTGCCCCCCCCCCCCCCCCCCCCCACGACCCCCAAAGCATAAGAGGTGAAGATGGATGGAGCGGGGGGAGGGAGGGGGAGCGGGGGGGGGGGGGGGACTCATACATCCTGGATTCATCTTTGTGCCTCCTCCACAGAACTTCAGCTCCTCTGATATTCATCTTCTCATTAACACTCGGGTGTGAAACAGTTCTTTAAATCAGGTCAAACTTAGTCTGAGTTAATTATTTCTCCTTTTGAATCCAGACTCAATGAACCATTGTTTCCTTTGACTCTATCAGGTAAAAGCAGGAAGTGATGACCTTCATCCATCTGAGCAGCTTCTCTCGTTCCACCGACCTTTCGTCTCTCGTGATGAATAATTAGCGTCGGGGGAGCGTCGCCATTCAGGCCGACGCTCCCACTCTGTCTTCCTGACGGCCAGAGGGAGCAGCAGGGGGGCACGCTGTTGTTTTGTGCTTTGTAATCACAGCGTGGTGGAAGACACACACACACACACACACACACAATCCTTCACAGCTATAAAACAACTCTGTGGAACATAAACGCACAGCGACACAAAAACGTAAGCAAATACACACGTGTTCATAAATCACCTGGATTAGGAGGAAAAGGTGATTTTATGTTCTGCAAAAGTTGGAGACGCATTTCTTTAGTCTGAGAGCGGTTTCTAACACAAAGACAACACAACGCACACACTTCACACCTGCAGTGAACTCTAGACAATCTCCTGAAATGATCCGAGGACACACATGTCCAAACCAGTTGCTGCAGTTCTCTGGAGTTTCTCCTGCAGCCCCAAGAAAACTCTAGATCATATCTGAACGAGTCCATTTGAGACGGAGTCCCAGTGAGCGAGTGGACGTGTGGACGAGGTTTCTAACACGTGACACGAAACTGGAAGAACACAAAGATCTCAGGATGAAGAAGAGGAGCCGGACACGTGGAAGACGAAGACGTCAACAACAACACTGATCTTTCCACAGCAGAGTTTGTACGTCAGTGGGAGGAAGTGAAGACGTGTCGTCCGTCTCACACTCGTGTGATAGTGTGTAGTAAGATCTACACAGACGCACATCGTGGGACATGTCCTGAACTTCCAGATGGTCTCTTTGTCTCCTCACCAGCACAAACACACAGCTGCTGTCTGAGCGCTGCTGTTAGTCATGTTTCTGGCCTCATTCTGCAGCAGCTGGCCGAGTCGCAGGAATCCCTGCTCTCACACACACACACACACACACACACACACACACACACACACACTTGAACATGTGGTAACTCGGTGCTATGTCAGCATACTGGCGGTACTGGTCCAGTGTGATGGGACGTCCAAGGTGCAAATATGTTTCTGTGCAGGAAATCTGTTGATGTCAGCGAGTTCATATCGTCTCCCATTGTCCTCACTGTTTGAGATCGCCCCCTGGTGGCTGGCTGCAGTCAGGGCATGAACCTGTCCTCCTCCATGTGAGCAGCTGGAACATGAACCAAACTAATCAGACGTTAAAAGCTTTTCAATAAATGTTCGTCAAAGATGTTTCTGTCATTTCAGGTCGTTCTTATCTCATTTATCTCATCTTTCTCTCATCCCTTTTAAAAGTCTTCCCTTCCTCAAATCACCCTTTGTTTCCTTCTCTTTCTACGACAATCATTTTCCTTCTCTTTGTTTAGTTTCCCCTTCCTCCCCTTCCTCCTCTTCCTCCTCCTCCTCCTCCTCCTCCTCCTCCTCCTCTCTCTTGTTCTTTTCAGTTTCATGTTTTCACTTGATGTCCTTTCCCTCCGAGCGTTTTCTTTTCCTCTCTTGTCGTTTTGTTTGCTCGTCATGTTCCTGCAGATGAAACCGAGGAGTTCTCTCGTGCTTCATTCGTCTTCTGTGGCCGCTCCCGCCGCTGATCTGAGTCCAGCTGGTGACAAATGTCTGTCGGCGCTGAAGGACTCTGCTGAATCAGGAGGAACCGGCGACGTGTTGGGACGGAGGCTCCGAACACATCAATCTTCTAAATGAATCAAAGCTAATACAACATCTGCCTCGTGGCTCACACGCTCATCCACAGCACCTCTGACAGGAAACACTGTGTCACTGCGGATGGGAATTGGACCTGTGGTTGTTGTAGACGAGGCAACAGAATTAGATGTGATCCAGAATAAAATGAGGGTCAGATTCACAGATATGGATTCTGACACGTTGCATCACGCTCCGGACTGAGTTATGATTCTGTTCTGTTCCAGTCTGTGTCACACGATGAAACCACGTTTCACTGCTCATCTCTAATGAGAGCAAGATTCTCATGAAATGATGGTTTCACTTGTGACTGAATACTTGTAAAGATCTTGTTGATTGATAATAATAATAACCATAGAACAGGTATATTGTAAAGACATTCCTTCAGCGGTGGACTGGGGTCATTTTGTATTTAACCCTGTTTGTTGTTGTAACGTAACCGCACTAAACGAGTCGTAACACAAACTCACTGAACGTCTTTTCAGTGACGTCATCTTTGTCAGGTGTTATAAGAATCTGCTGATGACATTATGACATATCAATATGACATTTCAAGGTCCTTCACGGCTGTTCACTCTGTTTGTGTGTCGCTCGTTGTCAGAGAAGTGGATTTGAAAGGTCTTCGTTCTTCTGGTTTGTTATTGTAAAGATCCTCAGATCAGTGAAATGTCTCCATGTTCATTTCACTGCTTCCTTCCTCCGGTAGAAGAACAGACACTCAAGTAAAACCTCATCGATCGATAAACAACGAGGAATCCTCTTCTGTGTTAATGGTTGAATCCGTCTGGATGCTGAGAAGACGGAGCTGGATGATGCGACCTTCGTCCGGTGTCACTGACCTTCGACCCCCCCCAGTGATCGGTTGTCACGTCTGTAAACACGAGCGGCCTCGACGTCTGGCAGCCACCGTTCATCAAAGCTGAATATGTTTGTCGGGGAGATTTTCCCGGCTGCTCTCGAGTCAAGTGAACGAGGTGGAACTTCTAAAAGCAGGTGAGCGTCAGGTTCATGTGCTGAAGCAGGAAGTTGTGTTACCTCAGTCCGACCCGCACTGATTCAGGAGTTTGTTGTTCTCGCTCGTTGCTTCTCCAGCTGCCTGGCCTGATTCTGTCTGAGCCGGGATTCTGCCTTAACCTCACTGTACCTCTGGAACTCTGAGGGAATTAAATGAGGGGGTGAATTTAGGTGTTTGAACATTTACAATATGACTCCTTCTCCTTTAGCTGAACTCTGATCAGGTCACGAACTGCGTCTTCGTCTTCTTCTTCGCTCTTCGTCTTTGCTCTGCGTCTTCGTCTTCTTCTTTGCTCTTCGTCTTCGCTCTGTGTCTTTGTCTCTGCGTCATTGTCTTCGTCTTCGCTCTGTGTCTTTGTCTTCGCTCTTCGTCTTCGTCTTAGTCTTCGTCTTCGTCTTCGCTCTGCGTCTTCGTCTTCATCTTCTTCTTCGCTCTTCGTCTTCGCTCTGTGTCTTCACTCTGCGTCTTCGTCTTCGTCTTCTCTCTGCGTCTTTGTCTTCGTCTTTTTCTTCTTCTTCCCTCTTCGTCTTCGCTCTGCGTCTTCGTCTTCTTCTTCGCTCTGTGTCTTCGCTCTGTGTCTTTGTCTCTGCGTCTTTGTCTTCGCTCTTCGTCTTCGTCTTCGCTCTGTGTCTTTGTCTCTGTGTCTTTGTCTCTGTGTCTTTGTCTCTGTGTCTTTGTCTCTGTAGCTTTGTCTCTGTGTCTTTGTCTCTGTGTCTTCGCTCTGTGTCTTTGTCTCTGCGTCTTTGTCTTCGCTCTTCGTCTTCGTCTTCGCTCTGTGTCTTTGTCTCTGTGTCTTTGTCTCTGTGTCTTCGTCTTCGTCTTCGCTCTGTGTCTTTGTCTCTGTGTCTTCGTCTCTGCTGAAGACGCTGTGCTGAACCGTGTCTCAGGCAGATCTCGAGCTCCGGAGGAAAGTGGCTGAGTCAGGAAGGAAACAAGGTGTTTGCTTTTCTCCCGGGTTCGTCAGAGCAGGATCATAAATCTCAGCGTGAAGGTACTGGGGCAGGTGGGTGGGCGACGGGCTCGTGGTTAGTGAATGAATCATGTGACTGCAGCATCTGTAGTCCCCCCCCCCCCCCCCACACACACACACACGCACACAGGGTTTGAACCCGAGCCCTAACCCACCAGGCTCAGCTCCCCCCTCATGTACAGTCACAAGCTTCAACATCTGGAAACACTGACTGACATGTTGATGTGTATTTACGCTCCAGTGTTGCACAAATCATTTCTTATATTTGTACGATAATTAAAAAAATGTGCGGCCGTTTTAGCCGTTTAATAATCATAAAGTAAAATGTGTGTTAACATTGTGTGTGGATGTGTCTCCTACACCAGCGGCGGGTGTAGGAGACTAAAGTAAATCAGTGTATTTATGAGGTGAAGTCATTGGTTCTGTATTTCATCAAAAATTATATATTAATTGTTTTTGTACTGTTATTGTTTCCTTGGATATGAATAATTTCCTCCAAAATAAATTCACTTTATCAAACCTCTGGTCAGAATCATTCCCAAACAGCAGAAACTAACAAACAGCATCTAAAGCCTCCATAGACCTGCTGTATGTCATTATGATGAGATATGATGAAACTGATGTGTTTGCTCTGATAGTGAAACATGAACATCTGTTTCATATGCTGATAAGAACACAGCATCGTCTGCATAGAGGCAGAAGTAAACCTCCTCTTCTTCTGACCATCGACCGAACATGTGATGTCATAGCTTACCTCAGGTCTCTAGAAACGGAATTTCATTGGCTGCCGTTTACCCAATAGCACCGCAGTCCCCCCCCCCCCCTCCTGACAGTTCCCTCTCGGCTGCGTGAAGACGCTCGCTGTGCTGAACCGTGTCCGAGACAAATCTCCGAGCCCCGGGAGGAGAGCGGCTGAGTCAGGAAGGAAACAAGGTGTTTGCTTTTCACCTGAGTTAGTGGGAGCAGGATCATAAATCTGGGGGTGAGAGTACTGGGTCAGGCGGCTGGTGGGGCGGACTCGTGCTGAGAGTAAAGCTTCTCCAGCTGAAGGAAACAGCTTCACAGCAAACAAGAGACAAAAGTAGTAGCACCAACGTTTTCACCCGTCGTTAAGCTGCAGCACATTTATAAAGGAGGCAGCTGTAAAGGAGGCGCGGTCGGTAATGAGTTTATCACAGTGTGAACACATGAGCCTGACCTTCGTGTGTTTCTGTACATCTCAGCATTAAGTCTGAAAACGCGACAAACCTCTGTGTGCGTCTCTTTAAGGACACAAACAATATGAATCTACACTGAACGTTCTCAGTTAAAGACAAATTTAAAGAAGTGTAACATCAACTATCTCATATAAACTCACTGTTATTTACTCAAAACTACATTTTATTTTAAAGTTAAATGCATCTTGAGAGAAATCTAAATCTAAATCTAAATGTTGTCGTCAAGCAAAGCAAGATTCGTCAGAAACGTCAGAATCTATTTTATCTCTGTACTTTTTTAGGTAATTAATAAATTGTACGATGCCAGAAAACAGAAACATGTTCAGTTCAGAGATAAAGAGTAAAGCTGTGAATTCTTATATATGGAAAGTTGAACACTGAGTGTCCACCCGGGTCGAAAGATGTGCAAGTTAGCTGGGGTGTGAGAAACTAAC